>NC_056744.1:737228727-737443727 GCF_019279795.1 Protopterus annectens
TCAATCCTACCAAAACCAAGCTCATGCTCTTCACAACCAAGAAGACTGTCACGCTTAACAAAACCCAGTTCACTATACTCTCACAAAGTAACACAGTTATTAAGGTTGTTACTCAAACAAAACTACTAGGAGTATTCATAGATGAATACTTGAAATTTGACATACACATACACCATACACCATAGTATCAGCAAGCCCAACCAAGAGCTTGGGATCCTGTATAGGCACAAAAACTTCCTTAGCCTCTTCACAAAGCAAGTTCTTGCTGCCACTTACCTACTACCTTCCCTACTCTATGGTGCACCACTGCTTACTAATCTCTCCATCCTCCCCAAAAGCTAAACTCAGAAATTGTTATAACAAAATTGCTAAATTTGCCTCTAACACCAAACATTTTACCCACCACTGCACTGCTCTTCACTCTCTCAACTGTCTTGAACTGCTTCACTACCTCTCATACATATGACTGACAACTGCCCACAAAATAATCTTTAAACCATTAGACTGCCCTGCCCTTAGCCAGATATTCAGTGCCTGCCAACCAAACAGATCTCAGATCCAAGAATCAGCACCTTTTGGGGGTACATAAACCAGTTCTGTCTTTTGATGAGCTGCTATACTCATATTCAGTAGTCAAAGCCTGGAATGCCCTACCTCTCACTATTAGAATTACAAAAATCCTGACACTTTCAAACCCTTCCTAAAATCCTTCTTCTCTTCCAACTGGAATTGCACCTGCACCTTGTCACCTTCCCTCAAATCTCAATCAGCCTCTATTTAATGCAGACATTCATCTTTGACATGTAATATATTTAATTCCAGCTGTCCACCTACCTACTTTATGCTGTCAGAGATATATTTACTAATGCCAAGTGTAAGCCTCACTATTATCCACTGTTAGAAAATGTTATGCAATGTGCTGAATCAGGCATCATTTGGTTATAACTTCATCAACACTACCACTATTAAAATGCTTAAATTTGCCAAAATCACTCCAACTGTATTCGCTTTAAGTTATACTCCTGCTGTACATACTCCTGTAATGTACTCGCACATAATGTATTTACTCTGTGTTATGCTCTTGTTATGTATCCACTGTATGTTTTGTATGTTGTTACTTGTGGAGCTTTTCTCCCCAGGCCTCCACTGAAAATGGGCACTTTGGCCCAGTGAAATATACCGGTCAACAAATGCAAATAAATAAATAAATTTATCTATTCACAATGTAGAGCTGTTGGTATAGTGATATGTTCATCTGTTTCAGTAATGTTGCTAACATTCAAAGGATATAATTAACATGAACTTGAACTTTTAACTTAAAAAGTATACTGTTATCCAAAGAGAATTTTCAATCCTCCACATGCAATAATATATTCTGCCAATATTTCCTTTGGATTGCTGCTATGTCACTTGCCTGCACATTGTAATATGTTCATGACAACATACAGTGTCCTCATGGTTCAAAGGATGATATACTAAGTAAACACACACACACACACACACACACACACACACACACACACACACACACTCTCACGTACACACACACTCACATGTACAAACACACGTATATACACACACACACACACACACACACACACACACACACACACACACACACACACACACGCACACACACACACACACACACACACACACACACACACACAATCTGATAAATAAATAATACGTGCAAACACACACATACACGTGCATGTGCATGCAAACACACACACACACACAAACACACACACACACACACACACATAACATCTGCCTGAAACAAAGTTAAAAGCACTGCAGAAGAAAGTATAACTGGCAGTTTAAGTAATTTGCTGTAAATTGTGTATTTAGTGTAAATTCAGGCTCAACTTATATGCTGTATGTTTCATTTAATTAGATCAAAACTCTGCAGTTAGTACTGTAAACAGGCAACTGTTTCCAGTGTTCCTTACAGGCTCATAGTTTCGTAAGACAATACTAGGCTATTGGCCCAAAGGCCCTTACAATCCTAGCCAAGAATTCCACCCATGTTCCCACAAAGTCAATACCTGTTTCCCCTGTCCAGCAGTGACACAGGTGGGATCACAGAGGTGTATTTTCTGTTTCCCATCCAGACTTCTGGGTTCATCTTAAAGAAGGCCAGTGAGGCACTCTGCTTGACATGAAGAGGGAATCTATTCCACAGACAGGGAAGTCCTTGAGACAGAAATATATCCTGCCAACAAGTTCTGTTAATGTCAAAGACCAGGTTAAGGCCTTGCATGTGGGTTGTGCGAGTTGAGTTTGACTTATGGATATGCATTAACTCCATCAAGGCTGGGTCTGAGACGGTCTTGTATGCCAGACACAGGTCACTTCAGAGCCATCTGTATGAGACTGAGTAGGGGGACAGACAGGGCTTTTAGCCTATCTGTATAAGATTGGTGTTTGAGACCCTGGATATTTCCGGTCAGGAACCTCTGTGGTCTCTCCAGCTGCTGCATGTGCTTGGCAAGGTATATGCTGAAGGGAGCACTATACTCAATAATGGGTCTGATAAGGGAGGAGTATAGGGATGTTATGATCTCCTTGTTCCTAGATGAAATACCATTACTTATGAGGTGACCATGTAGAAAGCCTTCCATACAACGGAGGCAATGTGGTGGTCAAAAGTCAGATTGCTATCAACCTGGGTGCCCAAGTCCCTCATGACTGACTGAATGCTTAGTACATTGTTATTAATGTGATAATTAGTGGGGACGCTATTTTCCCCAAAGGGGATAATGATGCATTTCTTGGCATTCGGTTTGAGGCCATGCTTCTTGCACCAGTCATTAGTTTGGGCAAAGCCCTCTTGCAGGATGTTCACATCACTAGGAGAATTTAGGACAGCACCCAGCTTGCAGTCATCTGAAAACTTGGTTAACCACAGACCACTGGTTTTGGCTTGCACCTCACAAAATTATATCACAAACAGTAGAGGCCCCAAGACCTTTCCTTGGAGTATGCTGCTCGTTACTGGTCTACTACTAGAGGTGGCTTCCCCTATTTTGACTGAGTGGGTTCTATCAGTGAGCCAGTTATCTGCCTATCTGGTAACATATGGGTTGATGCCTAGCTGGGAGAATTTATCTATCATGCCCAAGTGAGGAATTGTGTCAAAGGCTTTGGCTAGGTCAGTGTAGTTGGTGTGCATTGTCTTCCCCTCGTCCATGGCTTTGGTGACTGTTTCAGAAAAGTCAACCAAGTTTAACAGGCATGATCTTCATTTGACAAAACCAAATTGTGTGGGGACAAGCATTTGGAGGTTGCCAATATCCTTATTGATAAGGTCCATGATAATGCTTTCCACGGCCTTGCAGATCTGGCTAGTTAGGCTGATGGGCCTATAATTTCCTGGGTCGGTGAACCCTCCAACTTTGTGTAGCTGGATGACAGTGGCTGTCCTCCATTCAGCTAGGATGAAGCCGGTGCTCAGGCATTGGTTGAGTAGAGTGCCTAATGGTGCTCAGAGCTCTTGCCTGGGAACATGTAGGATGCAGCCATGGATGTTGTCGGGTCCCATGGAGGCTGTATTTATTGCCTTTGAGAGAGCATTAAAGAACTACTCCCTGGTGATAAGGGAAGAGGGGGGCAGGTGCTGGGGATGTCCTGGTTTACTGATGGGAGGATGGGGGGGGTGAAGTTTTCACTGAACCTGTCTGCCAGCAGGTTGGCTATATCTATGACATTTTTATATGTGGTGTTCTTGACCACCAGTTCAGAGCAGATTTGGGTGTTACCTTTGAAACTATGGACATATGTGAAGAAGGCCTTGTGATATTCCTTAGTGGATGTGGCCAATTTGGACTCAAAGTTAGCCTTAGAGGATTTCACCGGTGACCTTATTTGCCTGTTCAGACAAAGGAAAGATTGCTTCCAACTTGGCACCTGCTCCTTCTTGGTCCTGGACGGCATTTTTTCCCTTTTATTATAGAGTTTGTTTATTGCTCCTGTCCGCCAGACAGGTTTACTCTTCCTTGAGGAAGATAATTTGGTTCTGTCAGGTATTGCTGAGTCCATGCAGCTATGTACATGCTCATATAGTTTTTTGGTGTAGGCCTGGACATTAGTGCTAGCTCCAAGTGAAGGGACAGTGGATGTGAAGCTACTTTTACCTGCTCTCAGGAGGTTGTAGTCAGCTTTGGAAAATTTTTTTTGTTTGACCCTGGCAAGAGGAGGAGGGTCAAGGAGATGGTGACTTCAAAAGTATTCACTTTATGGTCAGATCTTACCAAGGAGGATGACACCATAGGTGTGCTACCATGGCTACTAATGTTTGTTAGTACAAGGTCCAGGATATTTTCTCCTCTTGTGGGGTGCTGGCCAGCCGATCCAATACATTGGCATTGACGAAGTCATGAAATCTCTGGGCATTCATATTTGGGCAAGAATAGGTCTTCCACTCTATGGTTGGGTAGTTAACGTCACCCAGGTTCAGGGTAGAGGGTTGAATCTGGATGGATTCAAGTAAGTCCAGATAGGTGGAGTGGGTGTCCTGAATCATGGTTGGGGTCTGTAACTAGCTATGATTTGAATAGGGGTTTTGTCAACAATTAACTGCACCTGGAGTGTCTCCTGTGCATCATGCTGTTTGACCAGCCTGAATGTGTGTATGTCTTTGATAAATATTGAAACTCCACCTCCTTTGGCTTTGTAGCCCTCCGTTTGGGGTCTGAAAGTATGGCAGAATGAGTAACCTGGTAAGTCTGGGGTGCTCTCTGCAGCTTTGAACCTGGTTTCAGTGACTGCACAAATGCAGCATCTTCCAGGGTGAGGAATGCTTGCAATGAGTGCAGTTTTATGTTAGGACTCCTACTGTTTAGCAGCATGACCTTTAAATTTCATTTAGAATAATTTTTCACATTGTTAATTTTGTCCTCATGACTTTGCTTAAAAAATGCACTATGGGGGAGGCAAGAGCCTTTGCTACAAGCCTGAAGCCCAGGAGACAGAGATGAATGCCATCTCTGGTAAAGCATTGTGGTCTGTCAGTCATGTCCTCCCAGGCTGTCAGGTACTGGATCCCCTTGGAATGACACCAGAAACCCAGCCAGTTGTTAAAGTCAATCATTTTCTGTTTGTATTGGGGCATAATTTTGGGTGATGGTAGGATGCTGCTTATGCCTAGGAACATACCTGCCTGGGACACACATTCAGTGAGCTCAGTCATGTCTCTCTTCATATAAGCTGTCTGGTTAGTTAAGCGTATATACCATTATGTATCACTTTTCATTTTCTCTTGGCAATTACATAACATAGAAGACTGTGATAACATTACATAACTGTTTTGATTACAGTTAACTATGCAGTTTCAGACCATTTTAAAAATATTTGTGAACTTTGTAGTTAGAAACCAAGCAAAACTGACAATTGTTTCAATTTTGCCTTTCCCTGGCCACTGTGGCATGGGTTATAGATGAAGATGGTCTGCAAGAATCAGTTCACTTAACTAATAAACCTGGGAAATAATTACATAAACTACAGGTTTTTAGCGGTGCTTCATTTAAGATGAATAAAGAAAAGCCATCTAGTAAACAAGAAAAACTGCTATAGAAATCTGCAGAGATGAAAACAGAAATAGTATGTGTTAGCAGTGCTTTCTAACCCTTCAAATATGTTTACAAAATACAGTTTTCTCTGTGGCAAAAGGAAGTCTATGACTGCGATATAATACCTTTCTCTACAAAGATCAGTTAGAATATTATAAATTTAATTATCGTAAACAGCTCAAAAGACAATATAAGGTAGTAAAATAAGATGATGCAAGTATAAACAACTGAAAAACGAATAAAAGGTTGCTGAAACCTGGAAATTATACGGATAAGTCAAACACTGCAAGCAAATGCTCTGGATTTTGCTCTTTGTCTAACAGGCAGAATGTTGTGGTGCTGTTTCCATTAAACTTCTCACTAAAGTACGGGCTGGGCTCTTTCTGAGGGTGTGTTCTCTAGAAATACACCAGCAAGTCTGGCTCAACACAATGAAACTATTTAGTTTTTTTAAGTCTATGACAGATGTTAAAAAAATCAGAAAGTAGAAATAAGTCATGCTGTAGGAGTAATGGTTTCAGGATAGAATGCTGCAAAGGGAGTGTACTAAATCCATCATCCCTGGGGAATGCTCATGTGCAGACTGTGGAGTTAAATAATAGGAATCATCTGGGAATGGAATGCACATTTCTCTCATCACTGCTCTGCTTCTCCTCTTTTCCGAAGTTCCTGAAACACTTCTTCACTTTTTCTGCTGCTGTGCCTAGAAAGAAAACACTGAAGAGTTTTTTTCTTTACTAGCTACTTTGTAGTGGCCAATAAACAAGTAATTTTTGTGAGGAGTACAGAAGACTCCCTCTCCAGCTTATGGTATCTCACCTGTAGGACTATTTCCTCCCATCTGGCCTTAGACTCT
Organism: Protopterus annectens; assembly: GCF_019279795.1. NCBI lineage: Eukaryota > Metazoa > Chordata > Ceratodontiformes > Protopteridae > Protopterus > Protopterus annectens. Next base: position 737,235,157 of record NC_056744.1, read on the forward strand.
ATATGAAACCATAAAAAATGTATTTCCAGTAAGGGTTAATGTCATAGCGCCCATCTTAATTGTCAGTGGTAATTGTGAGACCATGTTTATATTCATCGGGGCCACCATATTGCAGGGACCACGGATTTTTTTATTAGGTACTTAAAAACCTGATCCTACCCTCTCGTATCAAAGAATACAGCTGTGCAAGGACATATGCATGCATGTCTGTTCTCCTACATGCACAATCTGCTTACAATGCATGTCACAGCCAGTGATTGGTATATAATAGAATTGTATAAAATGACTTTCTCAAACAGGGTAAACCTGAGAAGACTTTGTTCCAGCCCTGAGGATGGTAAGTACAGTTCATCAACCCAATCCTGCCCACAGTGCTGAGTAGGCAGTACCTGGATTTCTAGTAAACCCTTGCCCCCAGAAGCATAGGTGAATCTCCTGCAAAACCACCACCGAGTCATCTCAAAAGCAATTTTATCACTGAATACATAGATGCTTTTTAAAAGGTTGTCTGAACATTACTTGTTTTTTCATATTTCAGTCATTTGCATTTTATGCAAAATGTTTTGACAGATTGTGTGTGTGTGTGTGTGTGTGTGTGTGTGTGTGTGTGTGTGTGTGTGTGTGTGTGTGTGTGTGTGTGTGGCTTTGGTCTGGTAGGTTTTGAAATCTTGATTTTGCCAGAATAGTTGATAGGTCATAAGTAATAACCAGTCAATTGTATAATGACACTGTGATTTCACCACAGGCATGAATGGATGCATGCATCCTATCACCCCTTAAATTACAAATTAAATAGGAATATAATCATCTTAGCAAACTGTAGCCATTTACTTCCACTAACTCCTATGTTGTAATATGAGAAAAGGAGAGGCAAAGTATTTGTTAAATGATATAAATGACACAAAGCATATGAATAGTGTGACACAGAACTGCAGACTGTCTGATAATCATGTGGTGCATGTCCCATAAAGTAAACAGAGTCATCATTAGCTTATGAGTGGAGTCATACACATCTGGTAATCACACAGCACTCTGGGAGCTTCTAAAATGCATTCTGTAGGTATAATTTGTCCTTGACTTCCTTTCTCAAAAAGACATCAGATACATTCTCTGCATTCTTGAACAGGTTGTATTGGCAGGATTATATGAACATTTAAATATGCAGAGTATTGTTTAATTCACATTATAATTAGATCTTTGTTACTTGTGCAACTCTGTTACCATTGTATTATATCAGAAGGGGAAAACTAGATATATTGTCTCAGTCAGTAAAATAAATGCTTAACCTTCACTTCCCTAGCAACGTTCCATAAATAAATAAATAAAATAAAAATTATGTCGCTATACTGAAAGACGGAAACCTTATATGCACAGTTTTTTTTTCTTTATACTTTATGTGGTTACACTAACTGTATTTTAGAAATCTTAAATTTAAAATTGTATAAATATATGTTTCAGAGCTTTTCTCCCCAGGGTTCTGCTGAACATGCGTCTTGTATAGTCCAGTTAGATCATCCTGATTAACAAATCAATCAATAAATAAAATGTTCCAAGATAGTCAGTGGAATGAAGCACCCCACTATAGCTTTTTTCTATTGCAAGGACCAAGTCCCTCATGCAATCTCTTTGTTGGGGGAGACCCCAATGCCTTCCTAACTTTTATGTACCAATTCCACAGTCATAAAGCAGCACAGAAAAGGAAACGGGTAACATTTACTGAAAGCAGTTTTCAGAGATATCTCTTATGTAGTGCTGTCTATCACACAAACTGCAGTCAAAAGCTCCTCACATTCTTAGCTACTGTTGCTCATATCCTCACCAAAGGAAATCTGCTAATTGCTTTATCAAACTGAAAATATTCCAGTTTGACTAGAGCTGCACAACTGAAGAACTCCCACTCAAGGGCATGTAAAGATAAGACCACTGTGTGTTTCTGTGTCTTCTTGACTGAACATTCAAGAAGAGTGCTCTCAGACCTCCCTGGTGGATGGGGTACCCCCAATTGACACCAGATATTCCTATTGTCTTGTTTCTGTGTCACTCTTAATTCAATATCACTCAAGTACATCATAATTTCTCAGCAGTCATGGCCTTGGTCAACATCTACAGAAGGTTGTGCTGAATGTCTGTCCTTTTCCAACTCATGATGTTTGCACTAGCATGTCAAAGGAAGGAGGAGACATAGTCCACACTCCAAAATCCCAGTAAGGGGACAATCCCTTTCTCTGCTGAAGCACCAAAGTGGCCAAGTCATCACTTTGCAATAAACCTATTCTCCCTGGAGACTTCCACCCTACAGACAATATTCCAATTTCAAATTACTGCAGTCTGTCTCCCCTATTCATGAGAAGATGAGGCCATCTCTTTAATTCCTTTTTTGCTTTTAGTTGTTTTATATTTTTATATATATATTTTTTTCTGTATAAAGGACTCCCTAACTGAACCCCTTTGCCAAAACTCTACTATCTGACTTTCCAGCTGTGTCCCCTATACTTTCTTTTATTTGTTAAACCAACTCTTTTGAAATCCTACAACATAAGCATTAAATGTACATTAAAGAAATCCTAACTGATGCCATGTAAGTGAACTTCATCCTCCCTGTATCAGGCTGGATCCTTATCATCAAAATCTGAATGGCACAGTACCATAAGTCCAAACAACCGAGCTGCACTACCTATCCTTTGATTACTGCATTTCCTAACCTCTTCTTCTGCCAGGCAATTTAATGCATTTCTCTGTATGTGTATGCTGATAATCATTGGGACACCATTGATACATTTGAAAATGCTCTCTTCATGACGAAAACATCATTTAACAGAAGTTTGATTATGTCTGTCTTTGAGATGCAACATATTTCCTTTCCCCCTAAGGGCAGACTCAGGATATTTGGCTTGTCAATTTTTTCAGACATGTCACACATCACCGTGCAAAGCTTTGGTCATGTCATACATCCTAGGCCCTCCAAATGACATCATGCTCCAACTGCTTCCCTCCTGGTTGCACTTCTGCCCCCCTCTTGGCCAAGTAAAAGATTATCCTTGCAAGAGTGCCATTTTGCAATCTTCAAATCAAAAGTATAATTAGCTTAGTGTAAACACAGTAAGCAAATTGTGCCACCTGCAGCTCCTGTCTTTTGCCCTCAAAGCCTTACTTAAAAATCCACACTAAACTTTCCCAGTGCAACTGCCCCACATTTATTGTTACTATTATATTTTAATCTAATGTAATTCAAAAGGGTCCATGACACTTATACCCCCATTAATACCCCTTCCGTAGCTAAGATGGAGGCTGACCCTACCACAAGGAATTGGTTTAAAACAGGTTGGGTTGATGTCTAAGCATGCCAGCACTTTCTTTAGCAGCAGCTCCACGTAGTGTACCTGCACACATACAGCAGAGGGTTATTGGAATATGACCTCAGACTGCCTATCAAGTCCTGCGGTTCCCACATTGTACTGACCCACCTAATAAGGTAAATGAATGTATGCTGCACCATTCCTAAATCTATATACTGCCCCCTTCTCCACTGATCAGTACTGCATGCCCAGAGTCGATCAGCAGCCACTCCTCTGTAGCTGCAACCATCCGTTGTATCAAAGGCTGCATCATTTCTGCACCAATCCTACCCCCTTTATGATCATGCTTATCCCAAATGACACATCATATAAATAGTTTGATAATAAGACAAGCATGTCATAAGTCCTTTAATCCAGGCTGAATTAATGAAAGCCTCCAGAAAGCATGGTCAGCAATTTCTCAGCAAATCTCTCTCTGGTCTGGGTCACAACCTTACAAACCTACTCCTGGCTTTTAACAATCTACCTACCACCCAGTTCTTGGAAAAAATCTGGAAACCCTTTCACCTGAAAGACAAAGCTTGATGCTTCAAAGTATATCTTAATAGTCATAACTACCTCATCGTGATGCCATCTGTTCACTAAGTACTGTAATACCAGGTTTGATGATGGCTGCCTGTCCTGGTATGTCAAAGAGCTCAGAAATTCTGTAAAAATCCTGCATATTCCATTGTATGCATTCATGGTGTTAGGAATCTAGAGCTATCTTATTAGCAAACCTTGTGTGGTTTCCAATCTACCATACCTCCTGTGTTACCTCACTGCCTTTATTTGATTTGCCTCAAGGACAAAAAAACAAAACCCATGCATATGAATGTGGGAAAGACATCAACAAACTCATTCATTTTTACAAGGTATTAATACACAGAAAAGGATATGTTAATTCTCAAACTGTGAAAAGATAACTTCCTCAGAAGGACCTGCACCCTGACAGACTTCCATGGCCCAAACCAAAGTTACTACCCAAATCAATATTGGTTCTAAAGTGGTTATGGCCTTCCATCTTGATACCCTTAACGATTGCTCAGGCCATGTGCTGTCAAGGCATTGCCTTTTCAAATTTGTCCTCATTCCAGCTAAACCTGATGCATATGTATACAGCTCAATGCCTGCTCTGTTAATTCAATTGTATTTCCAAAAAGATAACTCAGTTTACTGTCTCAAAAATGTGTTCCATATTGCTATCATCCTTGACCTCCTTGTGATCCTAACTCTGTGCTGCTTTTGCTTAGACTCTAAAGCCAGGTTTGCCAGATAATTACTAAATTACCTTCTCAAGACCAACATCTTGCAAGACAAAATTAAGCAGGGCCAGTAATGTCAAAGCATCACTCGCCCTTCTTTTGTCTGTACTCTTCTACTGTGCATTTTTTCGTACAACTTAATCAGTTTGTTTTTGGGTAACCAGAACCCTGGGAAGAGATGTCAATCATCAGTCCAAAGAAGGTTATAATGCTGACTGGGCCCTTTAGCTTGCCCTTGGCTAGTGGAATACCAACATTTCACCATAAGCTCTGGAATTATGTATTTCTTTGCCTGTTGGCTTCCTTATGCTCTGCTGGAAGGAAGAAATAATCTAAATTATGTGCAGCTCTTCTGGTCAGGCCTCTTGACTCTCATCCAGTGAAATGCTGCACTAAACCTTTCAAATGTAATGCACACTACAGTACAGCCCATGAGCATCATTTTTGTATAAAACTGTCTGATTTGTCCTGCAATTGCATCAACACAAAGTGCTAGTCATTTCTTTGAACAGGCAGAATGTCAGTTCTATGTCCAGCCTAGACAGACAAGGATTCTCATTCACTCTAATGAGGTTAACCAAGTCATTCAGAGATGCATATTACATCTTTTCTGTATCTCTGTCAGTGCTGTCATCCAATGAGGGTTTGTTTTGGATTGGAGAAATGGTGTGCCAATCTTTACTGTCTAGCTGCTTCATAAGACCCTGCTCCTGGGGTGAAACGTTGAAAAAGAGAGAAAATTGAAAAGGTGCATCATTTCCTCTGCTTTGACCTTCTTGTCCAGTAATTTCAATGCCACCTCTTCTCTTTTTATGACTTTACACTCTTGCATCCCACTTTCATTGTGACTTGTTCTGCCTGTAATGAAGATTTATACCAAAATCCATAGATTAAAAGGATAGCATTTGTCTGCTTGTCATAACTGTGTAAATATTTCTCCAGTACCTCCCAGCAAGATTCTGTTCTGTAGAAGGATAAAGACTTAACTATGACACGATGACCTGAGACAGAGTAGCAGCTTGGGTGCTGGAAGAGCAGGGCAGGTAGATGGGAGTGAGTGGCTATCAGGTCACTCAGCCTAGGGACAGCGAGAGGTGGACCCCAATTAACCATGGCTCCCTTACAAATGAAGGCTTGTACATAAGCCACTGACTGGGGAAACATCATGTTGTTATTTCAAGTCAGTGATGTCAACTCTTTTTGGGAATGTGTTGGGGGAGCACACAGATTTGTTGTGAATGACACTGAATACTCTATTGTGATGCTGTGTTTTTATCAGCCACCATCGGGGGATAGGACTGTAGCTCATGCCTTAATGATGAGAGCTGTTGATGGTGAGGTGCAGTGTAATTTCTGGCTGGTGGGCAGGCACATTAGCAGATAAGTGGATGATGTGAAGTGGGAAGGGGCACAAAATCCCTCATTGCTACATGAATTATTCATAGGTTCATAGGTTGGTACTAGGCTATCAGCCCTAGGGCCTATACAAGCCTAGTCATAACAATTCCCTGGTTATTTCTTCCCACACTATTTACTTACCTGGACCCCTGTCTAGCAGGGTGACTGACGTGATCCCCGGGGTGAATTTCCTTTCTCCCTTCCAGTTGTCAAGGTTCCTTTTGAAGAGGGTCAAAGAAGCGCTCTGCTTGACATGTATGGGCAGTCTATTCCAGAGTCTGGGGAGTCTCTGGGTCAGGAACCTATCCATTCAGCATGTTTTGTTTATTGTGATGACAAGGTTTAGATCCCTGAAGTGTGTGTTTCTGAGGGATTGGGATTTCTTTACGTGTGGCATGTCCAACAGCTCTGGGTTTGACATGGCCTTGTATGTTAAGCAGAGCTTGCCTCTGAGTAGACGATATGCAACAGAGTATAGCTGGAGTTTGTTAAGGCAGTCAGCACAGGGCATCTGCTTTAGGCCTGTGATTCTTTTAGTGAGGTATTTCTGCAGCCTTTCCAGTTGTTGCATATGTCTTGAGAGGTACATACCAAATGAGGCGTTGTATTCTATAATGGGCCTAATGAGGGATGAATACAGTGAAACAATGGCCTTCTTTTTTCTGGATGAAAAGCCCTTAGTGATGAGGTTGCCACATAGAAGGATTTCCTGACTGTTGTGGCAATGTGGTTATCGAAGGTGAGACCACTGTCCACCTGTGTCCCTAAGTCTCTTATCACACTTTCGGTGTTTAGTGTACTGCCACCTATGTGATAATTCACGGGTACATGTTTTTTTCCCAAAGGGAAATTATGACCCCTCTGGATGTCTATCACCTCCTATGCTTGGGATATCAAGTGTTGGGAGAGTATGGGTAAGTCTGACTCGATGTCTTTTAATAGTTGTGTGGTATGGGGGCAAAAAGCATCCAGAAGAACTTGCATCCTATCTCTAACTCTAGAGTCACCTGTCTTTCTCCTTACCCTTTCCACAAAAACCCCATCTGTGGATTAAAACTCATTGCAATTCATTCGTAAAACATTTAAAGTTGGATGTTATCAAACACAAGAGCAAATATGCTTAAATAACAAGCTGTCCAACTGTACCTGTTAGCATTGAATGCCCACACATCCAGGTCTCTATCTTGCTCTTCTCTCCTCAGTGTTCATTTGAGGTTTATCATTGCTCATAAGAAGGAATTAGGATGTTGCACCTCACTTCCCATCTTATGGGTTCTGTTTACCACCATCAGTTTCCTGAACCATCAATCATATGCTACACAAGAATTCAAGATGAATATTCATCCCCTTATATTCTGGGATCTATATTATTTGAACAAAGTTTTCTAACTTCGAATACCATATGGGTGACACCATATGGTCGAAGTTAGAAAACTTCGAATATGGAAAAAAACAAAAAAAAAAAAACAAAAAGGTCACCTAAGATGTTAAATCAGGGGAGCAAGCCCCCCTGCACCCCCCACATCCCCCGCACTTTAAATATACCAACTCCGAGATTGCACTACAGTGCAGTAAATGGAAGTCTTCCCTTTGCCACATTATAGTGCAGTCTCGGAGTTGTTATATTTAAAGAGTGGGCATGGGGGATTCAGGGGGGCTTACCCCCCTACCTACAATCTACAGTCTTTTCTTCTTTTTTTTTTTCCAAATTCAACGTTTTCTAACTTCGACCATATGGTATCGCCCATATGGTATTCAAAGTTAGAAAACTTTGTTCAAATAATATAGACCCATATTCTGTGTCCTTCACTGACCCTAGTGGGCTACTATTCATCAGGCAGTTGTGAGGTCTTTCACAACTGGATGATCTAATTTTACTTTTTTTACACACTATCTATATTTAAAAATGAAAAATATACACACATTCCCCTGTTAAAATGTTTCTTATTTACCTGTGGAAGGTTGCTGCACTATGCTGAAACTGCCATCTTTCCTATAAAGGTTCAGGCCTGAGTATCTCACCCAAGGTCAATACTGCCTGCAAGTAACTTGCCTACAACAGTCCCCCAAAGATATGGGCCTGACAGGAAGCATTTTTTGTCATTGTCCTGGCCTGCCTTGATTTAAACCCATTGGACTGGATTTTGAGATCCTCCTAATCCTTCTTGCTCTTCTTCTGTGCTCTCAAGACCTATCTTCTCTTTCGTCCTTTCAAGCCAACCTAAAACAAATTAATCCAAATACCCATCATGTACTCATCCAGGCCCTCTGCATTCTCATCCAATTTCACATAAGAGAAATTCTGTTGCTATCATTACCTACTCAAACACTGCAGCCACTGAGAGATCCTGCTCAGCTATCCAGTCATGAGATGGCCACTTTTCATACCCAGTTTAGTGAATGTTGCCTTTTTTGGCTTGTCTAGTGCACCATATCCATCTCCTATTCACTTGCTGAAGCTTTGATGTTTCCCTCTCATTTGCTCTGTGGCCTTTTCTTCATTGCAAAAAATCTCCTCCAAAAGCTTTGATGCCTGTGCTGGAATTGCCTCCCACATTTCTTAATAATTAATGGACAACTGCACTTTCACCTACAGTTTAACTCAACACTTAGGCTGGTTTTCGTCATACAATATGATTCCAGTATTGTTTAGGTACTGGAAACATGAAAAGCCATCCACATTTTTAAGCTTAACTTCTCACATACTTTCCAGAGGAATTTGTCTCTGCCTGCATGGTATACCATCAACATAGAGAAATTTGTAGTTTACCCTGTAAGGTACTGCTCAAAATGATAGTCAGGCAATTAGTCCTGCTGATGTCAGTAACTGCTGTTGAAAAGGACAGAATGTTGTGAACTGTTTTCCACAGCCTTCATTGCAGACAGGAATAGAAACAGTATCAGTGCCCCTAGCTGATAGGGTTCCCATCTGTCTCTCTTTTGCAGCATATAAAATACTTTCTAACTTTTTTCTAAAATGTCACAGGAAGCTTTGATAATGCATTTAAGTCATCTTACTATTATATAAAGTCAAAGTCTAGAACTACCACAAATAGTGATTGAGTAGATCGCATACCTCTCAACCTGGAACATCAAAAATCTGGACAAAGGCCCATGAAAAGTAGGTACAACTGGCCAAAAATCGGGATGCCAATTAACATAAAATTTGCTTGCATAATCATGTAACCCCCACCCACTCCAATGGAATTGTGGGATACCAGCATGATGATTGAAGTCACTAAATAATAATACATAATGGCAGACATTTGAATTTCAGACTTCATATCCCTCAGAAAATACATAATAATGCAAAACCTGTTATTCTAGCAACTATCTGAGTTTACAGGGAAATATTTAAAATCTGTCCCTATTTTTGTGCCTTTGTCCCTCTCCACTATTATTTTGGCTTTGTCCAAATTTCTTGCTCTGAGAGATTGACAGGTATGCTTTACTTTGAAAGATAAAATTGCTCATCTTAATAAATATTTTCACCTACAGTTTAAGTGATGCATTTTTTGTATGTTGTTGTGCCTCCAGATGAATCACACCTTTGGTGCCTTCATTACTCAAAAGCTGTGGCATCAAAAAATAAATAAACAGAACTAAAATGAATGACTGCATTGTAATTTCACCACTGTGTGGTTCAGTATGGTAGTCTATTTACTTCTTATACATCGTGAAAAAGCAGACTCACAATGACCATAAATGGCTGCATTGTTGATAAAAATGCACTCTATAAATGAAAGGTGAAAATGCTTTATTAAAATTAAGACATAGATGATAGCCCTTAACTTGATAAAGAATTTTCACCTAGCCTTTGCAAGATGAATTCTTCTTTGTTATTAACCTTGGTGGTCCACATTTCCTATCGGAACTATAAGGAAAAAGTCTTTTCTTTTCCAAGGGAAGCAAAGCAATTCTAGGACTGTCAAAACTGGTACAGTCAAAAAAGCAAGGGACAGGGTGCAGAAGTAAGGAAAACGTCAGTTTAAGGAATATACACTTTCAGCAAAGGGAGAGCAGGGTGGCCTTCCAAAGTAAAGTGTTAGATTACAAATAAAATAGGGCAAAATAAGCCACAGGTAAGAGAGGCATGTGTTTTTTAGAAACTAACTGTTTTAATAAATGTTACAAGTACATACATTTTATGGGGGCAGTTGACAGATTTGAAGGAGAGCACTGCATATTCTACATTCCTATAAACACGCAGACTTACAGTAACGGATAGAGCCGGGAGCCGCTCAACAGCTTAGGGTTTCATTACCTGATGTGTTGTACAAGGGACCAAGTAGAACCAACCAACTTAGTATGTTTTGTCCCAACTTACATGATCACAGCAGCTGTTTGTGTTTTGAGAAGGTAAATAAAATGCAGTGATTTTTTTGTCCATCTGTTTTGCATTTATGTGGGTCATCATAATGGTGTGAGTGTTAATGAGATATAAAGCCTCCAGTTCTGTGGCTGAACACACACACACACACACACACACACACACACACACACACACACACACACACACACACACACACACACACACACACTCACTCTGATGATATGACCATGAAAAAATGATGCAGCTTGTCATTTACTGTAGCATCTCAATCTTACTAAAGGTCGCTCAAGAGCAGGAAGTGGCAAATGATAAGGAGAGCAGAGAAAATGTCTCATTCTAACTAACCGCAGGTTAGGAGAAATGAACCCCCTGTTTCTTAGTTTAAGCATTAATTTAAAGAAGGAAAAACTAAAATATGTTTCTGAGCATACTATTACCTAAAAATGATTCAAAAATGCAGGGAAAGTAAAGTATTTCAAAGTTCTCTGTACTGAAGTTGTTTTTATGAAGGTAATGAGAGGTGACATAGTTTCTGAGGTCACAGTGCACAGAACTTCAAAAATCAAACCTCTCAGCAAAGCTTGCTATGCACATCCCAAGCCTCACTAGGTGTAACTCGGCATTGTCTCCAACAGTATTTTTTATGGCTAAACGTTTTCCACTTGGTTTAATTTCTGCATATCAGGCTGCATGTCAGCTGCCCCCATCCCCTATATAAATCCAGTCCTTTTCTCATTCTTTAGGTTTTGGACACACAGCATACAGTTTCAAAGAAATCTTGCAACAGCATTATTTCATAGAAATCCCGCTACTCGATCCCAGCTTACACTGACTTCTCTTCAACTACATAATCAGCACCATCACTCAGTTGCAAATTGCAATAGTTTATTCAAAAATAATAAAAAAAATGATGTTACCTTCTAGGTTGCTCCATTTCTCTCTACATTACTTTGACCGATACAATCATACACTTCTTGTAGTTTCTGCTGGTTTGTTATGGAATGTGTTTTCTGTATAATATATTCTCACTAGGGAGAAAAGTCCAGTAAGACAGCCTTCATGCTGATTAAGGATCAATTCCTTGCTCGTTGGTGAGCTGCACAGTATTGCTGTAAACAACTGTCTCTGAACTTTGGTATTATTTTTTTTAAATCTCCCTCCTCAGTCTCCCAGTCTGACAGGTAGTCAGGCACTGCCTCATGAAGCTGATGTCATCACACATGCCCCTGCACATTGATGACATTGCGGGATAGGCTGGCTCATGTGTGATGATATCAGTATAACTTAAAATCATAAATAAAAATAAAAACAAAAATTGAGAATTGAAGGGGCAACTCGAAAATTCATGGCACCCCATTATTATGCCCCCAAAACCAGTAAATACAGAGGAATTTCATATGGTTGAGAGGTATGGCAGATCAGTAGGATTCTATGCGTCTCTTAAGGGTTAAAGGACAGGACAAACTGCAAGCTTCTGAGAATCATTCAATTAAATATGACCAGCCAGAACTGCCTTCTTACTCCTAAAACTTTCTTGCCTATAGTACTGCAAATTAAATTATCAGGTTTACCTTTGATTATGTCATCCCCTCTTTTCCAAAGAATAAGACACATGTTGTGTTTTTTTAGGACTTTATTCAATGATGAATAAGTGTAGTAGCTATGAATATGGCTTTTTCTAATACAGTTAAACAGTATGAGCATATCTCTCAACAACTCAGGGACAGAGCTCAACAGGATCTGGGACAAATCCATAAATAATCAAGGGAAATCAGAGACATTTTTAAAATATTAGTACTATTAAGTATTAACTTGAGACATTGACAAGAATAGGCAAATGTGAAATGATATACATTTTCTTAGGTAAAAGAAATCTATAACTCTAATTATTGTCATTATTTATTCAACACCTTTTCACTAAAAGTCACCAGTTTTAGGAGGAGGTTAAAAGGGACAGAGCTAAAATTTGAGTCAAAATCATGGACTGTTGAGAGGTAGAAGCATGAATTTTTATAGCCACTAAAATAGTGAGTGGGTCAATTGGACAAGCTTTTGATAGCATGAAATCTGTGGCATGTAGTTGGTGGAGTAGGTTATACTCTATTTGCATGAGCTTCTGATAGGATGAAGACCATGGCGTGTAATTGGTGGAGTTGGTTTTACTTTATCTGAATATTATGAATAAGTGACTAATAAATTCTAAGACTTGCCATTTGGAATCCAGCCTTGTCTTAGCTGGGGAACAGTTTTTGAATATGTCCAAATGTGTTAATGACATAGTTAAGAGTTACCAGTGAGTAAATGAAAGTGTTTTTGCAGGATGTGTTTCCTCAGATCCATCTTTAACAATGTGCATAAAGTAGCAAAATCAGATTATTTAGTAAGAATGGTCACTATAAAATGTTTAATAATAGGTGAATCATTAGGTAGCATGAACCTTGTTTCAAGAATGAAGTGATCACTTTTTAACACTTGTAATAACTTAGAGAAGTAAAGTTGAGTAAAATTCACTTATGGAAGAAAAAAGGAAGAAAATACACTAGGGTTCTCACTTGCACCATGGACTACAATAAAAATAGCAATTCTCACCAACTGGGCTATCATCACTGACAATAAGCAGCTAGAATGACTCCTTAGGTCAACTCCAAAGTTTGTCTTTAAGAAAGGTTAAAACATTCATGACTACCTAGAAGGGAAGAAACAATCGAACAACACAGAGAAAGGGACTTTTGAATGAAGACCAATGGACTGCAGATATTGTGAGCTGATAGTTGGGAAGAATTCCTTTAATTGGCCTAACACTAACAAAAATATTACATTGCTTCTAGAACTGATTGCAATACTTAAATGGTAATTTTCAGGGTACAATGTACAGTTTGTAACAAATTATATGTAGGAAAAACAATCAGCCACCTAAATATCCAACTGGGATACCATATTTCTGACATTAAATTACAAGTTCTCAAGTCTTTTAACCAAACAGCCTTGATTCCCAAACCACATGCATTTTGCATTTCATATCCTGGAAACATTTGAATGAGAACCCTCCACAGCAAACTAAATGCTTTGTTAGAAAAGAGAGAACATGCTTGGCATCTTCAACTCAATCCTTTCAAAAAGCCAAGGCTAAACACTATGTGTTCTATTAAAAATGTGTTGAACATAAGAAAACTTAACAAAAGCTAATATTAAATCTATGTTTTACTTTGTATCTTTTTCTCATATTTTTTGGCCATTTTGAGTCTGTTCTTTTATCAACCATATTTAGAATTTTTTTAAAGCATGTTTCGTGCTTGCTAATTTTCGTAACACACTAACATGTTAACAATAAAGTCACCATACTAGAATCAGGATATGTGTAAAACCAGACCTCCATATGCCCCATGAAAGAGGATAACTAGTATGGACACTCAATAATAATGTCAAATTAAGAGCTAAAGCATTATGAATTTTGATAAACTTTACTTCTCCAAGTTATTACAAGTGTTAAAAATGTGGGCACTTCAGTCAAATAAGATTTGTTCTAACTAAGGATTCACCCATTATTAAACATTTTATATTGACCATTCTTATTAAATATCTAATATTACTACTGTGTGTTCTTTGTTAAAGATGGATCTGGGGAGGCACATTATGTGAAAGTGCATTTTTTAAACACTGGCAACTCTTTTTAAAATATCTTGTCAGTACATTTGGAGATATTCAAAAACTGTTTCCCCACTAACACAGGGTCAGTTTCCAAATGGCAAGTCTGATAACCTAATTGGTCATTTATACATAATACTCAAACACAGTTAAAAAAATTCCACCAATTATATGACATGGTTTTCATCCTATCAGAAGCTCATTCAAATAGAGTATCACCAAATCCTCCAACTACATGCCATGCTTGTCATTCTATCAGAAGCTTGTACAATGGAGCCAACAAATGTTTTACTGGAATAAAACTTAATACTGCTTGACTGTAGTACTCATATCAGAAAAAGTCATCTTCGAATAAAGCCTTTTTTTAAACAAAAAAGCACAACCTGCATATTATTCTTTGGAAAGGAGGTGATATAATTAAAGGTAAACGTCATAAGGTAATTTGGAGTGCTACAGGCAAGAAACTTTTAGGAGTAAGAAGACACTTCTGGTCAGTCATATTTTATGAAATGATTCCTAAAAACTTGCAGGTTATCATATAAAGCATTATAAGCAACCAACATTGCACATCACAAAGTCTTTATTTTGGTTATAAGATGAAAATGGTTATCTTTCTTTTGATGATGGCATGGTTTGCCCTGCACAGTCTCAAGTTTCACTAATATTGGGCATCTAAAATGATGGCAGCCATAACAACTAACCAGGGTCTGAGAGAAATGTATATGGTGGTCATTCAGGAATAAAATGCAAGCACGCCTGCTAGACAGGGATATATGATACCTATGATTTGCACTGCTGCCATTATATCTCAGTGGGATAGGAAAACACTATCACTTCCTTGTCTAGCAAGATTAATAAAAAGGCACTTGAAATGGATTCTTGGAAGAAGGCAGTAGAACACAAAAACAAAATCACATTAATAAGTCAAGCCCTGTGTCAGACATTTTGTGGAAAAACATTAAAATGTTATAAGAAGTATCTAGAGTTATTTTAATACATTAAAATGGATCAGGAAACAAAGATACAATGAAAAAAACACATTTCCGAGTTTTCACTGTGTAGTTTTCCTTAAACCAAACCAAATATCATGCAAACAAAACAACTAAAGGCAAATGACATAGCCATCAGTCATCTACACCTCTTTGTTCCTCCTTCATTGCTTTTATTGCCTCTTTTATATACAAAACTCCACTGGATCTTCTCAACCCTGTTTCCTATATGCCCCACTCCCCTTCTTTACCTATCTAAGGTCTTTCTGACCTACATATAAGACTTCTCTTTGTACCCACGTGAAGCTGGGAGGATGGGAGAGGAATGAGGAAATGATACACTCCAACCATCTCTTCCTTCCCTTTCACTGTCACATTAAACTTTTATATAGAGAGAAAAATCACACAGTTTCTTAGATAATCTTAAGAGAAAGGAATGCAAACCAGGCTGAAGAACTGCAGCTAATGCCAGGCAAGGCTGAGTAACATAGTTTGACTGGAAAATCAAGTCTACTTTAATAATCTAAAAAAAAAACTAAGAAAAGAATATCTTTCCTAATTAGATATACATAAACACACACACCCACACGCTCATGCACACACACACATATATGCCAATAACATCCAACACTACTGTACAAGGAAATGGAAAACTTTAATAAAATAAAAACGTTAAATACAGGTAAGAGCTTTCATAACACGAGGTTGCGTCTCCAGACCTTTCAAGAAAACCAAGAAAACACAATCATTATATATTTAAAATAATTTAAAAAATGTCCAATCAAAGAGAGCAAATCATTAAAGCATCATGTTGCACTGATTATGCTGGCATGTCAGGCTTACCTTCATTATGGTGCACTTTATATGATAGTGTTCAATGACTAATCTGTTTGATAGCGTGCAATTGGCTAGAACTATGGATTTCAAGGCTTAATTGGTTGTGGTTTGACCTGTTCCAGATGCAGCCATTTTGGGATTGTTTTAGGTGTAGTTGCAGTTGCAGTTGATGCATATGATCTTTCCTAGCTGTTGTATGGCTCAGAGGATTTCTGATTTAGTTAAATAAACTAATTTCTAGTTTGGGAGCTGATGATTAAGTTGTTTGATATGATTGGTTCTATTTAGCTAAAACCTCCAATCAAATAGTTTATTTCATTGTGAGTTTTTAACCAATGCAAATTTGCTGCAGCTGGTTTTAACCAATCAGAGAGGTGGTTCCTGATTGGTTCCTTGCCTGCTATTTTCGATTCTGATTTGTTGTTTTATTATTCGTAATATTTTAGGAAGATAGTCTTGCTGTTATTGTAACCTTTTTTGTTAGTTTTAGTGTATGCTATTTGATTTTAGATAGTATGTGATTAGCATTGGCACTCATCTTTTAAGAGGTTCAGTAGCAGTCAATACATGGAATGATTTTGTTTTTTATTTTTTTAAGTTGTTTTTGTGCTGCTACGATTTTTTATGGCTGTGCCTGCCCTAATTAGATGGGAAATTTAGTGCCGATCAATATCAGCATAGCTGTGTTTTGAAGTTGACATGGGTGATTTATTTAGATATGGTTTGTGATTGCTTTAGGTTTGTTTTACATCCCATGGGAATGCGTTTTTACTCTGTTTTGGAGATATTTAACATTGAAATACATATTCTAATATATTGGCTTATCTCATGTTGATAGGCCAATTCTGTGTAGCTTTACTTCTTATAGGTTTGTTTTATTTCGGTACGATAGGAGGTTAGGTGAGGCTTCCCACCAATAAAGATGTACCGTAGAGGATTTCAACCAATCAATGAAGAGGTTCCCAATTGGCTGTCACTCACTTTCTTTTAGCTCTCATTGGGTGTTATAGCTGTCTCTGCTATTTTGAGCAAGATATCAAGTCCTTGTTTGTGAGCCATTTGTAATTATTTCAATTAAGTTATTATAAGAATATCTAATGAAGTTTTTACAGATATTCAGCAACAAGCATATTATGTGTAAAATATGTGTGTAAAATACATTTGTTTTGTTTTGGCATGATAGGAGGTTAGGTGAGGTTTCCTATCAATAAATATGCACTGGAGAGAACTTCAACCAATCAATGAAGAGGTTCTCAATTGGTTGTCATTGGCCTCTCTTAGTTCTTATTGGGCGTTACAATTTTTTCTGCTATCTAGAGTATGATGCCATGTCTGTGTTTGCAAATTATTTGTAATGTTTCCAATGAAGTTCTTCCCAAAAGTTCATAGGATCATTCAGTGAAGTTTTTTATCGATATTCAGGGGTAAGCACATTATGTGTAAAACATGATTAATGGTTTTTACGAGGCATGAATTGTTAATGTTTTTGACATGTTCTTAACAGAGTATTTTTATTTTGTGTAGTTTATTATTTTTGATTTTGGAGTGATTTGTTAAATGCAATGGGTAGGATTCCAAATGTATTATGTAGGATACATTTTTTTATGATAGCGAATCTCAAAAACATATGTTTTTTAGTGAACGGTGGATTGCTAGTTAAGTTATCACCTGATTGACTGCTTTCACCACTCAACTTAGACAGTCTTTGCCAATTGTAGGGCAGTTTTTAGTGTATTTTGACAGAAAGGTATGTTTTAGAATCTGTTTTGATAGGTCAACATCTTATATTTTTGTATGATTGGTCAAAGATGCTAGTTGAGATAATTATGCACAGTTAATGTTTTGATGCTTTAATGATTTGCTGTCTTTGATTGGATATTTTTTAATTATTTTAACTATATAATGATTGTGTTTTGTTGGTTTTCCTGAATGGTATGAAGAAGCAACATCATGTTGTGAAAGCGCTTACCTGTATTTAAAGTTTTTATTTTATTAAAGTTTTCTCTTTCCTCATACAGTAGTGTTGGATGATATTGGCATTTTATAGTTTGCATTTTACACTGCTGGGTTGCAATTGGACTGCTGGTTTTGTGCATTTTTTTGTGTGTATATATATATATATATATATATATATATATATATATATGTGTGTGTGTGTGTATATATATATATATATATATATATATATATATATATATATGTGTGTGTGTGTGTGTGTGTGTGTATGTGTGTGTGTTTTTATGTGATATGTAATAGGATGTTGCATGAGGAGGAACAATCTTGCAATTAACTAGTTTTACATGACTCTGTTGGATCACTTTCTGAGCAGAGACTTCAACATCCTCCAACATTAACTTCTAACAATCTTTAACTTTTCAAATGATGGTGAGAGAGAGGGAGAGAGAGGGGCACATCTCTTTGTTAACATGGGACATCCCTAGATAAGTAGATCAGTTATATGATGGCCTAAAGATTCCCACCTGCCCACAGTTTCTTTTTTACTCTTTCCCTGGGTTTTTGCCATTTTTAATATACATGTATGTAAAACCTTCCTCATATGCAGCCTATGACCCCCACATTACTTAAGCTTCATTCCCCACCTTCTACCTCATTGTCTTCCATTGCTGGCTGTACCCAAGTTAACCCAGGCAACTGCCTAGGGCCCAGAGCTAGCTGAGGGGGGCAGCTAGGCCATATACAATTATTTTTTTTAAAAAGTCAGGACCAAATATTCTGCAGCGCTTTTAAAAAAGCAAAACAATTTATTTCTTCCTGAGCTGCTGAACAAATTCCTCTGGTCTCTATAAGATTGGCTATATATCCCCCATTGTACACAGAGCAAATGAGATTCCTCCAGAAATTGATGTGATTGTATAACTCTGTGGCATTAAAGGGAGTGAGTCTGTCTGGTGAGAACAATGCTTATTTCATTTCCAGCATTGAGATGACAGATAGTTGGCACAATTGTTTAAGTGCATGTAGTGTTGTTGGCTTCAGGCTTATTTCTTTTGCAACAACATTTCTTGACTTATGCTATGGGAAGGAGCAAGTTAATGAGTCCAGTGTGTTTACTTTACTTATAGTGTTGAGATGCAAGATAATTGGCATTATTGTTTAATGGAAGTAGCATAGTTTCAAAGGCTTATTTCTTTTTTAGCAGGCAGCACTAAGATGTAATCCAGTCACACTATGGAAAGGATATGTGTATGTGAGGGGTAGGTGTAAAATACCCCAGATAGGTGTGGCTGTCTATTTAAATAACTTGGTCAGATTCAAACACAGTACATTTGTCATCCTCTACACCCAGACCTCCATTCACTTTTTTTTTATTTGCTTTCTTTGGTCATTAGAATGTCATAGGCTTTTGTGGTTCACTGAATACATGATGCAAAACATGTTGCTCTGGCAACTTTTTAAGTGATTTAGCATGTTCTGCTCTTATTTGCTGATTTTTCTTCCTTTTTATGACTTATCTTTGAGCAAGTCACTTAACCCAGACTTTGTTCTGGGGCAAATGGAAGTTTGAGCTAGGCTCCTCTGAATTGCAAGCCTAGCAACTACCGAAGTACCAGAGTAGCTGTGGAAGGAAGGAAGGAAGGAAGGAAGGAAGGAAGGAAGGAAGGAGGAAGGAAGAAAGGAGGGAAGGAAGGAAATTGTAGTAAAAAGGAGCATCATCATATAAGCCATGTTCTTTGGATGTGATTCTTGGTTTTCTTGTTCTGTTGAATGCTGACCACATATTTATTATTTTGCTGTGAATAAACTAGACAACATGAAGCTGGAGCACTTCTATGGGCTAGGCTTGTAAAGGCTCCAGGGCCGTTGGCCTAGTACACACCTATCAACCTATGAACCTGAGTTTAATGTTAATATTTGACCTATAAATACATTTTTAATTTAGTTTTTGTGGACACACATATGTGAAATTCACTGTTTAGACTACAACAGTTTGTTTACCACACAGTGCAGATGAGTACAGCTGTGAGCTATTAAATAGAAGTTTCCTGTAGTACATGGTTTTATTCCCTCAACCTTGATTTGACTTCTATGTGACTAAGCCAAGCTAATTCACCAGACAGTATTCCTGGGCTGTTGGCTGTTAACAAATCATTAGGTATGTGTACAGTGGAGGAAGGGAGTTGCTGATTGAAGGCTTAGTGTCTGTTGCTGATTGAAGGCTTAGTGTCTGTTATTCTAAAAGTGTATTAGTTCTGGTTTAAGCACTTGGACTTTGGGCCAGTTATTTTACATTAAGAAGGTGTGGTCTGCACTCTTGTGGGAGGAGAGGGTAGATTCTGCCCTTCTGAGCTGGGAGTTTCTGGTTAAAGGCTTATTTTGCCTGATTATTTGAACTGTTTATTTCTGAAATTGGTATGCCTTATTTGCTGTAGCATAGACTTAATTCAGACCTGCTGAATCTAGCTTTGTTTGTATAACTTGAGCACTAATCCAGACCATCTGTTTTTGAAGAAGGTTCCCCTGCACCCTAGTGACAAGAGTGTGCAGTTAGAAATTGTCTGGTCAAAGATTGCTGGAATGGGGATCAGTTTTTTGCTTTTTATTTGTTAATTTGTTTAAATCAGTTTGCTCATTTTCTACTGTTATATAAAAAAATGCATTTTATGCATTGCCGCTTAGCTAGGGTTAAACTATTCCTGGTGCCATGAAGTCTGCTCTTCAAATTTTCCCTTAGAACTAGCCAGTTTTTTTTAGTTTTAGCACTCAAATCTGTTTCTTTGAGCTCAGCACTTGTTCAGAACTTGTTGTAAGCACTAAATAAGCTACAAATTACTACAGCACTTAACTTTCCTCACTTGTCTAGAGGAAAACAGTTTTTAGTACTTAATAAATAAGCACCTATCCAGGCATGTCGAAGAGTCAGCTCCCATTGCTATCTCCTGTCTACCTGATGAATCTGGGCATCTTGGGACAATGCAGCAATTGCCTCATGTACACAGACAACCCTCTCCTCCTACCACCCAAGATTACAACCTGTGAGAGATGCACTTATATAGCCAAACTGGAAGCAAATCTCTCTTCATCCAAGACTGGACTAGACAGTCAAGAGGAGAAGGTAAACACTTGCACCACACCATACTCATCACATAGTCCCTCAAAACCTACACCACCAAAACACACACATAGCAACGCAAAACACACACCGACATTCACGGAGGCTCTCAATAAAAATCTGCTCAAGCAACAGAGACCTCCAAAGTAGAAACACAAGCAACTTCCACTCCCCAACACAACCCAAATGACACATAGCCCACAAACTCAGTGTGCCACTCAACCATAGCCCATAAGGCATAACAATGTACTCAACACTCTAGTCATAGGTGACTCTATAGTCAGGCATACTGATGTTCTACTCACCAGGCTAAACAAGGAGAAAGTTACTGTCAGCTGCCTGTCAGGTGCCAGGATCCACCTCATAATGCACGCACTCAGGTAACTCCACAACAAATACAAATATGACTCTGTCATTGTCCATGTTGGTATGAATGACCTGAGATGTACCTCCCTGGACTACATGAAAAGAGACATGGAGGAGCTCTCTGATCTTGTAGCCCAGGCAGGTATGACCCTATCCCTGAGTAGCATCCTGCCATCATCTAGAATGATACCACAGTACAAGGACAAAATGATTGACTTCAAAAATTGGCTAAGCTTCTGGTGTCATTCTTAGGGGATCCAGTATCTGTCTGTCTGGGATGATATGATCGACAGACCACAATGTTTTGCCAGAGATGGCCTGCACCTGTCACCCTTAGGATTCTGGATACTGGCTAAGGCTCTTGCCACCCCTATAGTGCCTTTTTTAGGCAAGGTTCAAATGACAAATTTACTACCGTAACAGGTACAAGCAAGCAAAATCTGAGGGTAAAGCTACTCAGTGCTAGAAGTCTAAACCTCAAAATGCATTCACTCAGGGCACTCCTTAAAATGGAGAACATCAACATCTGTGCAGTGACAGAGGCCTGGTACAAGGCTCCAGAGAGCACCCCTGCATTACCAGGCTATATATCATACCACACCATTTGGCCACCTAACCTGGACCAAAACAGTAAACGCAGAGGCGTGTCCATATTCATTAAGGATATCCACACCGCCAGGCTAGTTGCTCAGCATAATGCATCCGAGATTATCCAAGTGCAACTAACTCTGGCAAGACCGCAATCCAAATTCTAACTTGCTACAGATCCCCCACCATGCCCCAGGATTCCCACTCCTCATTTCTTTATACACTGGAAAATATTAGGGTACAACCCAACACCCTAATAATGCGTGATTTCAACTACCCCACCATTAACTGGGAAAACTACTCATGTACCAACTGTTTTGCTGAACGTTTTCTGGAATTCATGAATTCCAATCCCTTGAATCAACTTATCCACAGTCCCACCAGGGGCAGCAATATCCTAGACCTGGTCATTACCAACATGGGCGACCAGTGTTCTACACCAGAGGTTAATTCCTCATTGGTCAGATCCGACCACAAACTAATCAGCCTAGACATCCACATCCCGCCCCTACCCCCATTAGCCACCATAAAAGATTTCTCCAAAGCCAACTCCATGCTTCTTAAGACAGTAGTGGTAAACTTCACAACACCCATGCAGACAGACTATAGAGGTACGACTGCTGAATCCTACACAAATGCACTTTATAAGCACTTACAGGAGTGCATGGATCGTACTTTCCCTAACTGAACCAAAATGTTATCCTCCAAAAAAAGGAAGCCAATCTGGAGGTCCCCTGCCATAAAAAAACTCTACAACAGAAGAAAGAAACTGTTGCAAAAAAGAGTAAAATCTCATGATTGGAGGAACTCCCTGGTCAGCCTCAGTAAGAAGCTGAGATCCTTCATAAACTCCTCTAAAGCTAGTTATGAAAACAAAATCACCACTGATTCTAAAGACAGCCACAAGGCATTCTATAGCTATGTCAAGAATCTCAATGGCAAAACTCAGATCTGCTCTGAGTTACAGCACAATGGCACTAAATATACAGAACCAACTGATATTGCCAACATCCTGGCAGATAGGTTCAGTGCTAACTTCACCCACCTCTCACCCCTAAAGGGCCCATCTCTATACCGGAAGAATGCAAAGTTCCTACAATAATGGCTGCACAGGTAAAAAACACACTCTCCAAAGCCAAAAACACAGCATTCTTGGGACCTGACAACATCCCAGGCTGCGTTCTACATGAACTACAGAATGAACTGTCACCCACCTAAGCACCATGTTCAGTCATAGCCTCACGTCAGGCTTTGTACCCACTGAATGGTGCACAGTGATGGTTATCCCACTCCACAAAGGAGGAGCCACCACTGACCCCAGGAACTACCGCCCCATTAGCCTAACAAGCCTGGTCTGAAAGGCCATGGAATGTACCATCATGGAACTTATAAATAAAGACACTGGTAATCTCCAAACTCTGGATGCCACCCAGTTCGGGTTTGTAAAAGGCATGATTGACTTCTTTGAAACAGTCACTAAAGCCGTAGACGTGGGTAAGGTGGTTACACAACCTATCTAGATCTTGCCAAGGCTTTTGACACCATCCCCTACTCTGGAATTATAGATAAACTCACTAAACTAGGTATAAAACCCTATGTCACAAGATGGGTTGCCAACTGGCTCACTGACAGAACCCACACTGTGAAAGTAGCAGACTCCAAATCCAACTTCAGACCAATGACAAGTGGAGTACCACAGGGTTAAGTTCTGGGTCCTCTCCTGTTTGGTATCGACTTTTCTGAAGTACAGGCTAACACAGAAGGTTTTTGACTAATGAAGTTTGCAGATGACTGCAAACTAGGAGTAATAATTGAAACTCCTAACAATGTGGACATCCTACAAAAGGGCCTCACTGAGACAGATGCCTGGTGTCAAAGCCATGGCCTCAAGCTCAATGTCAAAAAGTGCATTGTCATCTCCTTTGGTAAAAACCTTCTACCCATGAGCTACCACATAGGTGGTAGTCATCTTAACACGGAAAGTGTAATTGATAAGAGGCCTTGAAACACAGGTGGACAGTAGTCTCTCCTTTTATAATCACATCGCCACAGCAGTCAGGAAATTCTTCTATGTGGCACACCTTATCACAAAAGGTTTCTCATCCAGGAAAAAAAGAGGTCATTGTTCCCCTCTACTCATCACTCATTAGACCCATTATAGAGTACAGCTCACCTTTTGGTATGTACCTCACAAGACATCTACAACAACTGGAAAGGCTGCAGAAATATCTCACAAAGAGGATTACCAGCCACAAACAGATGCCCTATGCAGACCGTCTCAAAAAACTCCAGCTTTACTCCGTCGCATATTGCCTACTCAGAGGCGATCTCTGCCTAACATACAAAGCTATGTCAAACCCAGAGCTGTTGGACATGCTCCATTTAAAGAAATCCCAATCCCTCTGAGCTACATGCTCTAGGGACCTAAACCTTGTCACCACAATAAACAGAACATGCTGGAGGGATAGATTCCTGTCAAAGAGACTTCCCATACTCTGGAACAAACTACCTACCTATATCAAACAAAGCTCCTCATTAGCACTCTTCAAGAAAAATCTTGATGATTGGATGGGAAATAGAAAATTCACCCCGGGGATCACCTCTTTGGCTCTGTGCAACAGGGGCACAGGAAAATAGTTTTCTTGGGTGGTGAAAGCCAGGGTACCTTTTTGGAAAGGCTTGTATAGGCCCTAGAGCCAATATTTATTTTACATTTGTTAACCGGGGGTGTCTGACTGAGCCCGAAAGGCCCTTTTTTAGCAGAGGCCCGGGGAGAAAAGCTCCACAAAGAAAAACTACAGACACATTTAGTTATTTAGACTTGATCAGTATACACACAAATTACAAGAGACATGTTTTTACAGTGGTATGCGGCACATAAACAGTTACAGTGGAGAGAACAAACAAAAAAATATTAATTTTAAAAATAAAGGTAATTAATAGATTTGTGGTGTACAGCTGAAATTTGGAACATAGGTAGAATACATACATAGTATACAGATACAGTACATACATTGTAGATTAGCCAGTGTTTGTGAGTAAGACTAAAAACTTTTATCAAGTGCTCTAGATTTAGTATGTATATGTTATCCGCTTTCACTAGCCTGGGGAGCAATCATGGCACTGCCAACTTTGCTTGAGATGTTGCCTGATGAGGTCTTTAAAGGAGGCTTTGGATGATGTGTTTTGAATGCTAGTACAAACAGAGTTCCATTTTTTAGCCAATGAACTACTATATAGTGCATCTCCAAAGCTATTGTAGCTGTTGGTGACTTCTAGTAGTAGTTTGCTTGATGATCTAAGAGGCCTTTTGGCTGAGTGATGTTGTACTAGGTTTTTGAGGGTGGGACACTTATTGGGGAGGTAATAGATAGAATGACAGAGGCAGAGCTGATTGTAGGTTAGGAGGTTGGGCAGTTCACGCCAGTGGAGCTGTCTCAAAGCAGTACAGTGATGAGTTCTATATGAGCAATTTGCAGCAAAGCGGGCAATTCTGTTAAAGCAGGCTTCCATTTTGCTTAGTTCAGTTTTGTTGAGATTAGTCAGAATGGGAGGTGCATAGAGTAGGGTGGATAGAAGTTGGGAGCGAGCAATGGCTGATCTTGTGTTGTTGGTAAGAAATGGTTTGATACGGTAGAGAGACCCCAGTTTGGCATGTACTTTTTTAATAGTTAGGTTGAGATGACTATCAAATTTTAGGTGGGAGTCTATGGTTATTCGCAATAGCTTAGCCTGTGCCACTGGAGCAACTGGAGTAGCATTTGTGGAGTAGATAGTGAATTGACTGTTAGTGTTTTTGTTAGAACTGGTTATAATCATAAGCTGAGTTTTCTTTGGATTGAGGATAGGTTGGGCTTTGGTAAGGTAGTTTTCAACGTCAGAGAATGCTAGTTGAGTTGTTTGCAGGAGGGTGGGAATGTTTTGTGCAGCACAGATTAAGGTAGTGTCATCTGCATACTGAATTATAGATGCATGCTGTGTGGAGGTATGGAGGTCATTTGTGAAGACTGTGAATAGTAGTGGTCCTAAGATAGAACCCTGTGGGTCTCCTACAGTTATGGGCAGCTGAGGAGAGGCAGAATTTTCACATTTCACAGCTTGGTACCTGTCAGTTAAGTAGCTTTGGAACCAGGTAAGAGTGGAATTTGATAGATGATATTGGTTTAGTTTGTTTAGCAGGATTTGGTGTGAGACTATGTCAAATGCTTGACATATCCAAAAAAAGAGTTGACACTTGTAGGCCTTCATTTCTGAGATGGTTTACTGTGTCTGTGAAGCAGAGGAGGGCTGTAGTGGTACTATGGGCAGGTCTGAAACCATGCTGAGTAGGTGACAGAATGTTGCTGTCTAGGAGATAGTTTAGCATCTGGGTATGGATGCATTTTTCTAGGATTTTGGCCAGGGGGGAGAGTAAAGCAATGGGTCTGTAGTTATTAAGTTCAGTGGAGGTCCCGCCTTTATGTATGGGTGTAACATAGGATATTTTCCAGAGTTTGGGCGCATAGTTTTCAACAATTGATCTATTTATGAGAGTGGAGACTGGGATAGCAATAGCATCTGCTGTGAGTTTCAAGAAATAGCTGGGGAGTAGGTCGGCTGCTGTTGATGAGGTTTTCAGTTTGAAGAGCATGCTTTTGATTGAAGTGGTGGAAACTGTTTTGAGGGTAAAACTTGTATTAGTGTTATTTGTGTTGAGGAGGATAGTGAGGAAGAAACTGTCCTGTGATACTAAGGATAGAATTGAGTTCACAAAATGGAAGCTGAATTGTGTTTCGATGGGAACTTTAGTGTCAGGGGTGGTTGGTTTGGGGGTAGCCTTTTGGGTGGATTTTAGTAGCTGGTTTACATTTTTCCAAAATTTTTGTGGGTTGTGTTGGTATTCAGTTTGTAATGTTGTGTAGTAGGATTTTTTTTGTCCAGCCTAATGCATTTTTTGCACGGTTGCGCAGTTCTTGGTACTTAGTTAGGCTTTGTGTTTCTTTGTTTTTTTTATAGTAAAGCCAGGCAGTGTCTCTGGACTTGAGGATTTGTTTGGTTTCTTTACTGAGCCAGGAGTTTGTAGAGGTTCTAACCTTGATTTTGCACAATGGAGTGACAGTGTCTAGGTGTTGTAGAAATGTTTTGTTGAAATATGCTACAGCCTGGTCAAGTGAGAGGGTTTTTAGGGGGGTCCAGTCACAGTTACAGAGTAAAGTGTTGAGGACCTCAGGAGAAAATGTTTTTGTGTTTCTAGTGGATACATAGTTAGTGGTTTTGCATATGCTTGTTCTACTATGTATAAAGTATATTATGTTGTGGTCACTTAAGGTGTCTGGGAGACTGCCTGTGTGAGGGTACAATGTGGGGTTGTTAGTTAGGACCCAGTCAAGGATGGATTCCCTTTTAGATTTTTTATCACATCTAGTTGGAATTTGGACTAGCTGCTGGTAGCCATGGAGATTTATTAGATTACTTGGTGGTTCTGATATACAGGTGAACCAATCTAGGTTGAAGTCCCCCAGAATAAGGGTTTCTTGTGAGTATGTGAAAGAACACCAGGATAAGAAGTCTTCAAGGCTAGCAGGTGTATTACCAGGTGGAATATAGATCACAATTGTGGTGATGACCTTTTTAGGGTGAAGTTGAAGTTGTGAGATAAGTATGTCCCAATTATTGTGAGAGGGGTAGGAGTTTGGTAATTGACGGACAGTTAAGTTGGACTTGTACAATAAGGCAGTTCCACCCCCTTTATGAAGTGGTCTGTCTTGCCTAATGATATTATAGCTGGTAGGGAGAACTTCTGAGTTAGCTATGTTTTTATTTAGCCAGGTTTCTGTTAAAGCAACTATGTCTGGGGAGTAGTGTGCTATTGTGGCCTGGAGTTCAGGTATTTTATTTTTGATACTCCTAATATTAATATTTAGCATTAAAAGATGGTTGGTTTTGCTGCTGTTGTTGATTTGCCCAGGGATGAAGAAAGTGGGGGTGCTATGTACTGACATTTGTGTTGGAGCTGTTTGCGTTGGACAGGATGGATTTGGGCCTGGGTTAGGGTGGATATCCCCACTTATGGTGAGCATGGAGTTAAAATTGTTATACAGATGTTGGAGTTTGGTGAGGAGTGTGAGAAAGTATTGTGTTTTTTTGGAGTAGGAATGAGAGCATATGTGTTTAGTTCTGAATTGGTCCGTTATGTAGTTCTTGAATAACTGTGGGCAGATATTATTATAATGTGTGGTGTCTGTATACGAGAGTGCATAATGTAGTGTTGTGCTACTAAGTTTAGGGATATTGCTTGAGTTATAACTTGTGGTGTTGTAAAGAATTATGAGAAGACAGACTAGACTTAGTTGTGTGATAGTCATTGTTATAAAGTTTAAGTTGTTTCTAGGTGGGGGGTCTGAATAGGATTTATAGGGTTGCACTGTATGTTGATGGGGAAGTAGTGTGGGTGATGTAAAAAATGCCTAGTGGGAATGAGAGTGATTGGGAGTATTTTGTGTGGAGCAAGTTGGTGTGGTATAATGTGATATGACTTGAGGAGCTGTGATTGATGGAGGTGATGTGAGGGTGAGCTGTGGGTGTGGCTGTGGGTGTGGCGGGAGGGAATAGGGGCAGGGCAGGGGAGCGGAGAGAGCCCGAGCATTAGAGAGGGCAAACGGAGCAGGGCAGAGCCAACCAGGACAAGAGAAAAAAGTAAGTATTACTTTACAAATCTGAACACTTTAAAAAAATTTCTAAGGTATAATGGCTTACCGGCAAGCAGAATGTAATTGCTGAAGAGCACTTGTGTCCTGGTGTGAGACTAGAAATTTAAAGATGGCTCCATGCTCAGCCGGATTCTAATATAGACTTTGCATTGGGGGAGGGAAATAGCACAAGGGGTGTAAACCAGGTGGAATGCAAAGAAACCAGAGAGGCAATCAGTGGAAATCAGTGAAGGCCTCAGAGGAGGTAAGTAATCATTCAAACTACCTATAAAGTGAAGGAGAGAAGAGACAGCAAAGTTTATTAAGGTTGGGAGTGTGTCTTCACATTGACTTGCTGATTAGTAACCAGTTTGTGCACAGATTAGAGTAGGGAGATACATTAGCAATGAAGGGGAATGTATAGAGATGCAAATAAATAGGTGGGCCTCCAATTGATACAAACTAAGGCAGAAAGCACT
Organism: Protopterus annectens; assembly: GCF_019279795.1. Lineage (NCBI taxonomy): Eukaryota > Metazoa > Chordata > Ceratodontiformes > Protopteridae > Protopterus > Protopterus annectens. Next base: position 737,264,131 of record NC_056744.1, read on the forward strand.
GAGAGGGCTGTTTGATGGTTAATTTAGTCACAGGGATGTGAATTAAATGTATACTGTCTATTGGACAGTTAGGATTACTGTACTAGCGGGGGGGGTGGGGAGGACACAAGGGTACAACAATCAATTTTATTAGCAAGCTGAGAACTACTAAGAAATACTGCTAATGTAATAGATTCACTATCATAAAACATACAAGCAAAATGCCTGGGTGGACTGACCCTGCTCTTGAGGCTCAAAATGTATATCCTTGTTTAGTTTGCAGTACTGATTCCTTCTTATACTGTATGGGTGGAGTGGTAGCCGCAGACTGAAGATTTGCTTGAGTGTGCTCCTGCTCTTGAGGCTCAAAATGTATATCCTTGTTTAGTTTGCAATACTGATTCCTTCTTATACTGTATGGGTGGAGTGGTAGCCACAGACTGAAGATTTGCTTGAGTGTGCTCCTGCTCTTGAGGCTCAAAATGTATCTCCTTGTTTAGTTTGCAGTACTGATTCCTTCTTATACAGTATGGGTGGAGTGGTAACCGCAGACTGCAGATTTGCTTGAGTGTGCTCCTGCTCTTGAAGCTCAAAATGTATCTCCTTGTTTAGTTTGCAGTACTGATTACTTCTTATACTGTATGGGTGGAGTGGTAGCCGCAGACTGCAGATTTGCTTGAGTGTGCTCCTGCTCTTGAGGCTCAAAATGTATATCCTTGTTTAGTTTGCAGTACTGATTCCTTCTTATACTGTATGGGTGGAGTGGTAGCCGCAGACTGCAGATTTGCTTGAGTGTGCTCCTGCTCTTGAGGCTCAAAATGTATCTCCTTGTTTAGTTTGCAGTACTGATTCCTTCTTATACTGCATGGGTGGAGTGGTAGCCGCAGACTGCAGATTTGCTTGAGTGTGCTCCTGCTCTTGAGGCTCAAAATGTATATCCTTGTTTAGTTTGCAGTACTGATTCCTTATTATACTGTATGGGTGGAGTGGTAGCCGCAGACTGCAGATTTGCTTGAGTGTGCTCCTGCTCTTGAGGCTCAAAATGTATATCCTTGTTTAGTTTTCAGTACTGATTCCTTCTTATACTGTATAGGTGGAGTGGTAGCCGCAGACTGCAGATTTGCTTGAGTGTGCTCGGCAAGCAGAATGTAATTGGTGAAGAGCACTTGTGTCCTGGTGGGAGACTAGAAATTTAAATTGCCTAGTATCTACCTATGAACCTATGAACCTATATATAGCCAATGAAAGAGACTGAAGTTTGATCAGTCTTAAAGAGACCAGAGGAATTTCTTCAGCAGCTGAGGAGGAAAGAAATTGTTTTACTTTTTAAAAGCCCAGCAGGATATTTGATGCTGACTTTTTTAAATAATTGTATATGGCCTAGCTGGACCCCCAGCCAGCACTAGGTCCTAGACAGTTGCCTAGGTTGCCTTGGGGTGGAGTCAGCCCTGGAAAAGAATGAGGTAGAAGGTGGGTAATGAACTCCAAGCATACAGCTTACGTATTGTGAAGGTTATAGGCTACATATGAGGAAGGTTTTACATAAATGTATATTAAAAAAAATTAAAAATAAAACAGAAAAGTAATAAAAAAGAAACTGTGGGGAGGTGAGAATCCTTAGACCATCATATAACTGATCTGCTTATCTAGGGATTTCCCATGTTAACAAAGAGATGTGTCTCTCTCTGTCTCTCTTGGACCATCCTTTGGAAGGTTAATGATTGCTAAAATTAATGTCCTGAGGTTGTTGAACTTTCTGCTCAGGTAATGATCCAACAGATCCAACAGAGTCACATAAGACTAGATAATTGCAGGATGGTTCCTCCACATGCAAGGTCTTATTAAATATTACATAAAAACTTTTATATATAATATATATATATATATATATATATATATATATATATATATATATATATATATATAGGTCTACTTCACTTCACCTAAAACTCATCTGACAGAATTTCATTTGACCGAGTCCAAATCACCTAATTTTAAAATTACCGAAAACTCATTTGACTGAATCTCATTTCACCAAATGTTAAGCCATAGAAATGATGCAGGTTTCCCTTCACCTGTGACTTGCTTGTGATAAAAAACATTATGTAACTTCTGGTGCTGACTGTCAGAATACCAATAGTCATGTAGAAAGCAGTGTTGTAGTGTTTCTAAATGTGGGTATGTCTCTTTACATTTTTATGGGAAGTATCTAAAGTAATATGGTGGATGTTTTGTGTGTTCCCAGGAGGAGTGGCAGCATGTAGAGTACTGTAAGGCAAGCAAAAGATATATGCCCTTTTTTCCACTGTAGTGCAATCCTGGAGTTAGTATATATAGCTAGGTGCGGTGTGGGCAGGGTTGCCAGATGTCCTTATTTGAGTGGGACTGTCCCAGGTTAAAATCCCGGCGAAACAGCCTCCACTTTTTTTTTTTTTTGATAGGCCCCATATGCCGGTATACGTGCAAAAAAAATTGCAAAATGGAGCTACTTCTGTTGAATGCACATTAAAAACCCTTTTTTTTTTTTTTTTTTTGGTCTTCACTTAGCATGAGGGACCTTTTTCTTTTTTTTTTTTGTTCCCATCCTGTCCCTTTACAAATCTGTCAACCCTATAAAACCTAGTTTGGTTTTATATTGTCCGGTTTCTGTTAAGAGGATAAGTAAGTAGTTTTTAAGTTCTGGAAAGAGTTAATCATTGGTGATGTAAGTGTGCATGTCTATGGTGTAAAATCTAGTATTTTGAAATTCAGCATTTTAAGCTTTCGGTGAAATGAAATTCAGTCAAAAGAGTTTTCGGTAATTTGAAAATCAGGTGATTTGGTTTCGGTCAAATGAAATTCTGTCAAATGAGTTTTAGGTGAAGTGAAGTACACACACACACACACACACACATATATATATATATATATATATATGTGTGTGTGTGTGTGTGTGTGTGTGTGTGTGTTCATGTTTAAACAGGAAAGATATTCTTTTCTTAGTATCTGTACATTATTATAGTATACTTGAATTTCCATTCAAACTTTGTTAATGAGCCTTGCCTGGCATTAGTTGCAATTCTTCTGCCTGGTTTGCATTCCTTTCTCTTATAATTATCTAAAAAACTGCATAATTTTATCTCTATATATAATTTTAATGTGACAATGAAAGGGAAAGAAGAGGTGGTTGATGGGCGCCAGTTCCCCCTTCCTCACCCATCCTCCCAACTTCAGGTGGGTACAAAGGGATGGTGTTATGTGTAGGTATGAAAGGCCTTAGATAGGTAAAGAAGGGGAATGTGGCACAAAGGAAACAGGGCTGAGAAGAACAAGTGGAGTTTGGTGTGTAGAAGGGGCAAAAAGAGCAATAAAGGAGGACCAAGGAGGTGTAGATGACTGATGGCTATGTCTTTTGCCTTTAGTTGTTTTGTTTGTAAGATATTTAGTTTACTTTAAGGAAAACTACACAGTGAAACTCAAAAATGTGTTTTGTTTGTTTCCTGATCAATTTTAAGGTATTAAAAGAGCTCTAGGTACTTCTTATAAAATGTTAATTTTTTTCCTCAAAATGTCTGATACATGACTTGATGTACTAATGTCATTTTGTTTTTGTGTTTTATTGTCTCCTTCCCAGAATCCATTTCAAGGCCCTGTATATTATTAATAACAGACATAAGAAAGTGATGGTGTTTTCCTATCACACTGAGATATAATGTCAGCAGTGTGAAACACAGGTGTTGTATATCCCTTATCTAGCAGGAGTGCTTACATTTTATTCCTGAATAACCATCATCATCACATTTCTCTCAGAGCCTGGTTAGTTATGATGGTTATCTTCATTTTAGATACCCAAAGTAGGACAATCTTACTGCAGCTTGAGATTGGACAGGGCAAGCCATACCATCATCAAAAGAAAGAAAACCTTTTAATCTTATTACCAAAGCAAATACTCTGGTGTCTATATTACATAATCGAATTGCAGCAAAGAGTGTGACAATATAAAAGCCAGGCAGTTCAAATGAAAATATAACCATGAAACATATAAAAAATAAAAAACTTTAATGAAGGAGGTAAGCGCTTTCACATAAGAGCTTCTTCAGACCAAAAAATGTTTCAACCTAACATTCCATTTAAATAGTATTCATCATCCAATCAAAATGTAGACAATTTAATTGTATTAATTTAAAGTACTATTCACATTTACCCAAATTTACACCCACAATTCTACCTAAGCATACTAAAACAACATATAGATTCTATAATCTTTCTAGCAGCATGTAATTACATATAAAAAATGTATCTGTATAAAAAGAATATATTTCCAACATGTCATCATATATAATACATATATATATATATATATATATATATATACATATATACACACACACACAAACACACACATATATTAAATATACATATACATATATATATATATATATATATATATATATATATATATATATATATACACACACACATATATCTATGTAAAATAGACTTTTTCAGAATCTCCATTTAAACTAAATGTTCCCTTATATGTATATGTTATTACTTACCACCTTCTTGTCATAAGCATATTACTGTGCAGGCAAAACTCACTTGCTACTTGACTAATAATTTCCTTGATTTCAATGTGGGCTTAATGGATGCTCTCTCATTTAAGCCCTTACCTCTATCTGCCCTGAGTCTGATAATCCATTTCACTTCTTTGCTTTCAGTTAGATTTCTAATGTCACCTTCACGTATAGTAGGTATAACTCTGTCTATTACCATAAATACAAATTAGTGATCTTCCCCTGACATCATAACATGCTTAGATAAGGCATTCGTGGGGAGCTTAAGGCTTATATTATATATATGCTCTCTCACCCTATCTCTAAGGACTCTGTCAGTTTTCCCAACATAAAATGATCCACATGCAGTGCACTGAGCAAGGTACACGACATGTGGTGTTCTACAGTTTGCACAGATGTGAAATGTAAAATATTGGCCTGTATCTAGATGTACAAAAGACCCAGCTGCATCCATATAGTGACAGAAATTACAATTCCCACATGGGTGTGTACCCAGTGTCCCTTCAACATAACTGTCATTATTTTCTGGATAGCATAGAAGCCTTTTCAGGTTGCATTTATTTTTAAATAGGAATTTAGGATGTTCCCCAACAACCTCCCTGACATCTGTGTCTGTTGTCAATACTCTCCAGTTCTTATTTATAATGTCAATAATAGGCCTAGTGTCCATGGTGAAGAATAAAGGTACCTTTAAGTGGGGTAGGCATTGATATACCCATCTCGTGTTGCACATTATTAATACTAGATGAATAATAGAGTCTTGCTCTATCCATCCTGAGATTATTAAGTTCCACAAGATTCCTCTCTATTTCGGACAAGCTATAACCTCTCTCCATTAATCTTTCTCTAAGTTTAACCAATTCATTTTGGAATCCTTCATCCATAGCATTTAATCTGGATGCTCTTATCCCTTGTCCCTTTATAATATTTCTGAATATATGCTGGGGATGCATACTGTTCCTAAACAACAGTGTGTGTTCTTGTAACACTGTTTCCTATAGACCCCTGTGTTAATAAGGCCATTCCCTAGTCTCTCCGCATGTATATCTAGATATTCAATTCTAACTTGAGAGTAACTTATGGTGAATTTCAGATTTTCAAACATTCCATTTAGTTCCTCAAGGAATCTTTCTTTTTTTTCAATAATAAATCTTTATTGTTTTACCATTTCCATACAAACTTGAGCAAAACAAAAATATTAATAAGTTCTAACTAATATTTCTAATAATATCACAAAAACATATATACAATATTTACATGAATGCTTCCAGATGTAACAACAGATTATAAAAGAACATATGAAAAGAATTATCTATAGATCAGATATCTCAATCTTCTACTTATTAACAAAATTTTTTTTCCCCCTTAAAGGGTATATATGTCTCACATTACACTCAATCTCCATATATTACGCCAATATAATATTAAAAATGTGCTCCCATATCTTTGGATTATTGATGTTTTTATTATGATCCTTCAGAAGTAATTTGTGGGCTAATATATATCTTATTGCTAAAGTCTTAAAATTGTCCCATGATGTTTGAGATGGATTTAACCAGTTCGTAACTATATAAAGTTTCATTAATAAAAAAATATTAATAAATATGGTGATTTGGGGTCTAGGAAACTGTTTTGGAGGAATATGTAAAATCATGAATTCCCATGAAAGTGTTGAACTTTGATATCCTATCTTTTGAAGTTGTACTTTTAAGGAGTTCCAAAGTTTATAAATACATTTACAGCTCCAGAACATATGAAGAAGGTCTGCTGCTTGATCTTTACAGTATGGGCAGTTTGGAGATTTTTTATAATTAAACTTATGCAATCTAAGGCGTGTATAATAAGCATCATTAAAAATCATAAGTTGAGTATACATTAATTTTTGAAAAGATATTGATTTTGTTGTTAAATTGATTGCCTTCAATAATTGCTTTTCTTCTGTAAGTGGCAGTTTTTCCCTCCAATATTTTGACAGAAGAACTGTATTCTGAAATTTGAGATCCTTTATTAGTTTGTTAGTGGCAGCTATAAATTTAACATCTTGTTGAAGAGTTTGCCACAAATTCAAACATTTTGTTTTTTCCTCGTCTTTAATTTTAAAGTCATTAAAATAACCTTTGGAGAGTTCTTTGATCTGTCTCAAAATAATTAAATATGATTTGGGCAGATTAATTTCTTGTCTTATTGTATTAATTGAATCCTTTAAGTAGGGGTATATATCAAGTAAAGTTAAATTCATCATAAGAGGGAAGTTTTTAAGATTTATTAATTTATTATTAATTTTCAAGTTAGGATTTCTATGAAAAGGTTGGAAGACCATCATATGCTGTATAAGATTTAAGGAATCAAATAAGTTTTGTAATGACGTTATATATAATTTAATGTGATCCATTATATCATATAATTTAAGCTTTTCCTTTCCTAAGAAAGGTACTGATTTGGGATTAATATTTAAATTCAAAATGTGTTTATAGTTCAAGGTTACCCACGTTGGTGACCATTTATTGCTAGATATCTCAAGGAAACTTTCTAATTCTACCACTGTACCTGCCCAAATTAAAAAACGATCATTGACAAAATGTTGATAGAATCGAACATGTTCAAGATATGAGTCCATTCTAAACAGTGTATCTTCCTCCCACAGTGTCATGAACATGTTGGCGTAGCTATTCGCACATGAAATGCTCATTGAATGTAAAACCATTGCTCTCTAATACAACTTCCAAAAGGGAGCATATCAAATCTATGTGTTCATGTCCATATTCACTGTGTCTATGTAAATAAGTCTGCACAAACTGCATACCCAGATTATTTAGTATAATGGTAAATAAGGACTGTATGTCCAAGGTGACGAAATAATGATTTGGATTCAACACATCAGAGCCACTGCACTGGTACAAATCAACTAAAGATTGTTTAGTATCTCTAAGGATGAAGCTATTGTTATCTAATATGGGTCTTAACCATTTCTCTATATATAGAGAAAGTGGCTTAGTGACCCACCCCTTCCCAGCAACTATCAGTCTCATGGGAGGGTTGCTGCCATCCTTGTGGATTTTTGGGAAGCCTTGTATAATGGGCAACAATGTATGATCAACCTTAAAGAAATTATATAACCCTACATCTGTGTGTTTGCTCTTTAATAAATCCTGTAACATACACTATATCCTATTCTGCAGCGTGTACCTCATCTATGCCAATGCAACAATAAAAATGATTACCACTTAACATATTTTTCATGCTTTTGATGTATTCATTCCTATCCATGAATACAATAGGATCTCCTTTGTCAGCAGGTCTAATAATGATGGAGTTATCATTTTGTAGCTCTCTCAGAGCTGACCGTTCTTTAGAATTCAAATTGAATCTAACATTTCTATGCATACTTTTACCATCATAGTACTTATATAAATCATCTTCCACCATTTTATTGAACACTTCCACTAAGGGGTGTGGATAAGGCATATATAGAGTAGGTCACTTAAAAACATTCAGATTAAAATTTTTATCTACCTAGTTACCAAATTCAAGTTTTAGCATAACATTTCAACAAAAACATTTTACATAAATCATAGTTTCAGTTATATCACTGTTCTTGGAGGGAATAAATGTAAGTCCTTTATTTAAGACTGATAGCTCATCTTTGGCTAAAATGCATCTGGAAAGATTCCAGACTAAATTGTCCCCACTTGATTCCAAATTTTCTTTAGGGACTGATTCGACTGTCCCTCCATTGATAATTTCCTTTTCTGCCGCCCTCTGCTGATGGAACGTGCCCTCAAAGGCCCCTTTTCCACGTTGATGGGTAATGGAAAATGGGGAGGGGCACCAATAACAGAAGAGTCTAACAGATGTTACATTCTCAATGTTAATAACTGTTTTAGGCCACACATCTCCATTTGAATTAATGTGATTTCCTTCAATGGGCACTTGTTCAACAACATTCACATTATTAGATGTATCATGGTTATTCCCCTCTACAACAGTTACAACCTGGTTTCTGAATTCCTGTCTGTTATCAGCTGTATCATTCCTTCCCCTGTCTGCATGTGGGGGTATGGAATTGACTTCTACAGTCTCTGGAATAATGTTGTTAGATACAGCATGAACAGCTTCATTACCCCTTTCCTGTTTATTAGAACTGAATGTAGATCTAGGCCATGTGAAGACATACCCTTTCAAAAAGTCATGACTATCTCGATTTTTTTTTCTTTTTATGCTGCAATAATCTTCTTTCATACATCATTACCCCATCTAGTAGCCCTTCCAAGATACAGTCAACTAAAGCACTAGGGTACTTAGCATAAAGCATAGTCTGTTGTTCCTTAATGGACATTCTTAATAAGTTCTCTTCAGGTTTGAAAAAATCAATAAGCAAAGCCATATATTTGGTGCTTACCTCCAAGTTAAGTAACTGCCAGCTGACTAACAGCTCCGGATAATGCACACCATAAGTTGGCATTTTGAGAACTCTAAGTCCTCTTGGTACTATTTTTCTGGCAATACATACTTTGAAGTGTTGCCTTTCTGTTTGTAGTCTCTTTAGGTTGAGAAAATCCTTTTCAAGCTTCTCGGTCGCTTGTTTGAGCATTTCCGAATCCACCACTTCCATCATGTTGCTCTCGACACTGGAAATGACATCATACATCATCAAGGGATTCTCCTCAGACCTTATATAGGCTAAAAACCTGTCCGGAATACTCCTCTGTACCTCTACAGGTTGTGTAGGTCTGTAGTCAAGTTCCACATATACTGCATTTCCCTCTGCCATATTCCTTCTCAGTATGAAGAGATAAAGTAGAAAACAAATGTAACAAAAAGTCACACCTCAAAGGACAAACATAGTGTTGCCAGCAAATAAAATTAATCTTCCAATAGCAGCAAAGAGTCTGACAATATACGAGCCAGACAGTTCAAATGAAAATATAACCATGAAACATATAAAAAAAATAAAAAAAGTTAATGAAGGAGGTAAGCGCTTTCACATAAGAGCTTCTTCAGACCAAAAAATCCTTCAACCTAACATTTCATTTAAATAGTATTCATCATCCAATCAAAATGTAGACAATTTAATTGCATTCATTTAAAGTAATATTCACATTTACCCAAATTTATAAGGACATACACCTACAATTCTACCTAAGCATACTAAATCATATAGATTCCTATGCATCTTTCTAGCAGCATGTAATCACATATAAAAAATGTATCTGTATAAAAAGAATATATTTCCAACAACATGTCATCATATATAAAATATATACATATATATATATATATATATATATATATATATATATATACACACACACACACACACACACACACACACACACACACACACACACACACACACACACACACACACACACATATAAAAAAATATATATACACATATATCTAAGCAAAACAGACTTTTTCAGAACTGCCATTTAAACTAAATGTTCCCTTATATGTATATGTTATTACTTAACACCTTCTTGTCATATGGATATTACTGTGCAGGCAAAACCCACTTGCTACTTGACTAATAATTTCTTTGATTTCAATGTGGGCTTAATGGATGCTCTCTTATTTAAGCCCTTACCTGTATCTGCCCTGAGTCTGATAATCTATTTCACTTCTTCGCTTTCAGTTAGATTTCTAATGTCACCTTCATGTATAGTAGGTATAACTCTATCTAGTACCATAAATACAAATTGGTGATCTTCCCCTGACATCATAACATGCTTAGATAAGGCATCCGTGGGGAGTTTAATCCTTATATTATATATATGCTCTCTCATCCTGTCTCTAAGGACTTTGTCAGTTTTCCCAACATAGAATGATCCACATGCCATGCACAGAGCAAGGTACACAACATGTGGTGTTCTACAGTTTGCACAGATGTTAAATGTAAAATATTGGCCTGTATCTGGATGTACAAAAGATGCAGCTGCATCCATATAGTGGCAGAAATTACAATTCCCACATGGGTGTGTACCAGTGTCCCTTCAACATAACTCCCATTATTTTTTCGATAGCATAGAAGCCTTTTCAGGTTGCATTTATTTTTTAATAGGAATTTAGGATGTTCCCCAACAACCTCCCTGATATCTGTGTCTGTTATCAATACTCTCCAGTTCTTATTTATAATGTCAATACTAGACCTAGTGTCCATGGTGAAGAACAAAGGTACCTTAATTGGGGTAGGCAGAATTGTAGGTGTATGTCCTTATAATTTTGGGTAAATGCGAATACTACTTTAAATGAATTAATTAAATTGTCTTCATTTTGCTTGGATGATGAATACTATTTAAATGGAATGTTATGTTGAAGGATTTTTTGGGCTGAAGAAGCTCTTATGTGAAAGCACCTACCTCCTTCATTAAAGTTTTTGATTTTTTATATGTTTCATGGTTATATTTTCGTTTGAACTGCCTGGCTCATATATTGTCACACTCTTTGCTGCTACTGGAATATTCTTTTTATTTGCTGGCAATGCTACATTTGTCTTCCGAGGTGTGGCATTTTGTTACATTACATAATTGAACTTTTAAAAGTTTGAATGTCATATGGTCGACACCATATGATCGAACTTTTAAAAGTTCAAAAATGTAACAAAAAAAATTAACCAATGGAAAAAACCTACCTGAACAGTTTAATCAAGGGCGCAAGCATCCCTGCACCACCCACATGGGGGGTTATGCCCCCCACCCCAACTGCTCTTTAAATATACCAACTCCAAGATTGCACTACAGTGCAGAAAAGGGAAATCTTCCCATTCTGCACTGTATGGAGATCTCCATTAAAACGTTCAAACTTTTAAAAGTTCAATCATTAGATGATGACCATATGACATTCAAACTTTTAACAGTTTGACAATGTGATATAGACCCAAGACTCTGTGATGTGCAATGTTGGTTTATTATAATGCTTTATATGATAAGCTGCAAGCTTTTAGGAATCATTTCATTAAATATAACTGACCAGAAGTGTCTTCTTACTCCTAAAAGTTTCTTGCCTGTAGTACTCCAAATTATCTTATGAGGTTTACCTTTGATTATATCATCACTGCCTTTCCAAAGAATAATATGCAGGTCTGATCCTTCCAGTTTCACAAGTACAGCAGAAAATCTTGGGTTTTCTCTGCATGATATGCCTTCTAACTCTACCATTTTTGGAGCAGCTCATTTGAAAAGTCTTATACTCAGCCAGCCTTTTTTTTTTTCATTTCAACCTCTGATATTTACAGTTTTATCAGTTCATCTGAATAGCTTTTTAAATCTTCTTCCATTTTCCAGTCTTTTGTTATTTGAGTTGATATACTCCTGCAATATTTTATTTATTTTAATCAGCTTTGAGAAAATGTACAAAGGTAGAGCTTGATTTATTTTTTTTTTCCTGAGCAACTGCAGGATTCATTCCAGTCAATGTTTTCTCTTCACCTTTTCTAGTTGATTTACTGTCAGGCTCTAGAAATTTCTTCTTTGCTGGCATCCAGGTAGTGTATATAATAGCCACTAAGTGAATTTTACTAAACCTGGCAGAATTACTGACCCTTATCTCTCAGTTTCTATTTTTTTCACACTGGAAGAGTTGAAATTAAGCTGTTGATCAGTCTGCATCCATCTTGAAAGTATCCAGACTGGAAAGAGAAGTGACAGAGAAGACATAGGGAGGTCAAAATGAGATGTAGGCATCCAGCAAGCATTTAAGAACCCAAAAAGTATACAGTATGCAATAATATTTCTGATTTTGATATCACTTGTAGGTTGTTAAATAAAAGCTGCTGCAGCATTAATATTGTTTTTAATTGTTGTGCTTTATTCATTTCACCAAATAATGAAGTAATTCATTAATAGGCTGTGACGCCTGTGCCCTGGCCCAGCAATCAAGGAGCTTCAATCCTCACCACTAACACCAGAGAGGGCATCTCATATAGGAAAAAGGATAACAAATACACACAGTAAAGTGCCATTTCCCTTAAGAGCACACAGAGATCACAGTCAGTCTGGGGATGGTTGCGCCCTTGCTCTCCAAGTCCCCAATAAGACTCCCCACTGGCACAGCTATAGAGTCCAGATCTCAGCCTAGCTGGCAAGCTAAAACCTCCAGCACCCACTTTGTCCAACCAGTGTTTCATGTCCCTGACCAAGTAGTTGACACACACACACACACACACACACACACACACACACACACACACACACATACTTTGAGATAAGTATTTATACAACTTCACAGACACGCCTGAGAAAGTCTGACACAGATTCTCCAGCTGTGCCCCTTTACCCAGACTATACGATAGTAATTACTGCCACCACCAGCTAATAATTATCAGCTAACCAAAGGCCCTTAAAAAGGTGTCCAGTTATTACTGTGCAATATTATTATCCAATAGTAGTGTAACTTAAGCAATCAAGGCTTATTGGAAGGGCTTAGTACAAGATCACTTATAAGCATACAATGTCATATAGAGCTTAAATTATCTCTACATAAACCAGCCACAGTTGAAAAAGGTTTAAAAATATTTAATAATAAATACTAAAAACACAAGACCATACTACTACACCACAGTGCTATTCAAGAGTTCAGAGATCACACAGAAATTTAAAATAATTCCGTAGTATAATTCTGACATAACAGAAAAAAAATTAGTCTAATCTTTTCTAATTTCCTAGCTACTGCTACAAGAAAACACACTTCTAAGATAACTTACTTAAGAGCATAGGCAGTACTGAGTTAGATGTCCAAGATCAAAATGCTTACAGTCTCTCTGTGAGCAATAGTTTTTTAAAATCACTAACAAACATTTCTACTGGCCCCTCCCAGATTACATCATTCTCATTTAGTTCCCTTTACATCTTTTCTTTGGCACTTAGCCTGGAGTTCCCAGGCCAACAGGTTACATTATTTAGCAAGTTAACACCTGCTCAGGAAGCTACAACAATAAAAGACATTTCACATGTACACTCTAGTAATTATTCCTTGAGTTAAAACAATAGAAAAAATGTGCTCAGCTAGCCTCTTCGGCACCACTATCTAGATCAAAGGACAGATTGAAAATAATTTTAACTTCAAAAGAAAGATTTGAAATGCTTGACTTAGTTTTCCTTACAGCAGATGGCAATGTTGTCACATTGTTGAAACAGCATGTCATTACATTTAAGATACACGCCTGTATTTTACATTTATATCTACAAATGCCAGAATTATGCATCACATTCTATTTGACTAGGCTGGCAGCCTTCACCCATCTCTACCAGTCTTCACACACCCCCCCGAGATAACTCAAGCTAGTTTTTTAAGTAACTCTTGATAAACGCCGCTTGAGAGGGTTAGATCTATCTGACTGTACCTCACCCCATTCCCAGTCTTGAGAACCCATCTGCACTGGCATTGCTAATCCCACTGCAGTGCTGCACTGACATATATGCTTGCAACCCCAGGTTCCATCTTAGCGACTTGGAATTTTTCTGGCTGGCTCATTTGAACCATATTAGGGGGTTGTGATCTAGCATTACAGTGAATTTTCATCCATACAGATAATTTTGAAGTTTCTGCAGTGCCCACACTATGGCTAGACATTCCTTTCTACAGTGGCATAGCATTCCTCAACCTATGACTGAGATAAACCACTGAGTGCTCTTCCCCTTCTGAAGAAATCTGGCTAAGTACAGCCCCCACCCCATGGTTTGAAGCATCCACTTGCACAACAAATGATTTGCTGTAATCTGGACTGGCTAACACAGGGGGTCCTCCAAAAGCTTCTTTAAGCTTCTGGAATGCCTGTTCACATGCTGGGGTCCACACTACCTTATCTGGCCTGTTCTTCCTTGTCAGGTCTGTGAGGGGAGCAGCTACGGTACTATAACCGGGGACGTACTTTCTGTAGTACCCTGCTGTCCCTAAAAATGCCCTCACCTGCTTTTTAGTAACAGGTGCAAGCCATGCCTGAATGGCTTCCACTTTGGCAAGTTCTGGCCTTATCTTACTACTCCCCACTCTATGCCTAGGTAGGAGACCTCTGCCATTACCACCTGACATTTTTTTGGCTTAATAGCCAACCCTGCCCTCTGTAGTCTGCCCAGCACCTCCCTGGCATACTGAAGGTGCTCTGGCCATGAATGGCTGTAGATGGCAATATCATCTAGGTAAGCAAGGGCAAACCCTCCAGCTCCTACTAGGATATGATCTACCAGCCTCTGGAAAGTTGCTGGGGCATTCTTCATCCCAAAGGGCATCTTTGTGAACTCATACAAGCCAAAAGGAGTCACAAAGGCTTACTTCTCTCTAGCACTGGGAGTCAAGGGTACCTGTCAGTAACCCTTGGTAAGATCAATGGTTGTAAGATACTTAGCCCCACCTAGCTGCTCTAGGGCCTCAACTGTCCTAGGCATGGGGTAAGCATCCGACTCTGTGTGACTATTTAATTTCCTGTAGTCCACACAGAACCTGGTGCTGCCATCCTTCTTTGGCACCAGCACCACTGGGGAGGCCCAGGGAGTGTTGGACTCTTGAATCACCCCTAGTTCCAACATCTCCTGTACCTCCTCCCTCAGAGTCTGTCTGACTCTCTCAGGCACCCTATAAGGGGCTTGCCTAATCGGCCTTTGGGGTCCTGTATCCACCTGGTGCTGCACCAGGTGGGTGCACCCTGGTTTCCCAGTGAACATGTCTGCAAATTCCTGCAACACTGCTTGGATTTCTCGAACCTTGGTAGGAGATAGCTGCTGGGACATTGCTACCCCTTCCACTGAGGTGTCAGCCCAAGCCTCACTGAGGAGATCCATCCCCAGATCTCCCTCAGACTCCTCCTGCAATCCACTGCAAATGCTCAGCACAAGGGCCTCCCTATCATGGTAAGGTTTCATCATGTTAACATGGTACAATTTGTGCCCCTGCCATCTGGCTAGCAGTTCCACCATGTAGTTAACATCACTTACCTTTCTTACCACCTTGTAGGGACCCTCCCAAGCTGCTTGCAGCTTGTTGTGTCTGACAGGAATGACAACCATTACCTGCTGCCTCACAGCATACTCTTTAGCTTGAGCATTTCTGTCATACCGCACCTTCTTCTGTTGTTGGGCTTCAACCAGGTTCTCCTGGGCCAAGCCCATGAGTTCCCTGAGCCTTATCCTGAGGTTTGGGATGTATGCCACAACAGACTCCTTGTGAGACTCACACTCACCTTCCCACTCATCTCGAATTAAATGTAGAGGTCCCCTCACCCTATGCACATACAGCAACTCAAAGGGTGAAAAACCTGTGGATTCCTGGGGAACGTCTCTGTAAGCAAACAACAGATGGGGAAAATATCTGTCCCACTCCCTCTTAAACTGATCTGCAAATGCCCATAGCATGGACTTGATTGTAGAGTTTAACCTCTCAACAAGACCATTAGTCTGGGGATGGTAGGGGATGGTCTTCATGAGCTTTACCCCACAGGACGTCTGCAGATAAGCCAGCAGGTCTGACATGAAATTGGCACCTTGGTCAGTCAGTATTTCTTTTGGGAAACCCGTCCTGCTGAAAATCTCTAACAAAGCATTTGCCACCTTCTCTGCCTCAATGGAGGACAAAGCCACTGCCTCAAGGTATTGTGTAGCATAATACACTACCACTAGGATATACTTTTTCCCTGTGGAACTTGGGGTACTCAGAGGACCCACAATATCCATAGCTACCCTCTGAAGTGGCTCCTCAATCACAGGCAAAGGCATAAAAGGAGCTCTCACCTTGTCTCCTGCCATGCCTACTTTTTGGCACTGCTCACAGGTCCTGCAGTACCCTGTTACATCTCTGGAAATTCCAGGCCAATAGACATTTTGCATAATATGTCTCTCTGTATGTTCTATGCCCATATGACCTGTAAAGTGAATATCATGGGCTATGGCTAGAAAAGCCAGATGGTGGGCTCTAGGCACTACCAACTGCTGTACTCTCTCACCTTCTAGGCCTCCCTCAGAGGTCCACTCTCTGTATAGTAACCCTTTGCCCCAGTATACAGATTCCCCCTTTCCTTGAGAATCAGGTGCCTCCCTACCTACCTGCCTGAGGCCTTGCAATGTAGGGTTTGAGAGCTGAGCCTGTCTCATCTCCCTCCTTGTAACCCTTCCCAGCTCCCCTTCCACAGGAAGTCTGGCATCCTCTGACAGTGGTGCCTCACTGTCAGCCTGGGTACTACTACTCACCTCTACCTTTGCAGTTACCCTGTCCAAGGGAACATTAGTACCCACAAGCAGCTGTGGCTCACCTTCAGTCTCACTGCTACAACGTAGCTCACTCCTTGAAGTAACTACCTCACCAGTCCTAGTTGAAAGTATTCAGTCTGTCTGGGTCTCCCCCAGTCTACCAAACCCACATGCTTGTCTCCTAGCCTGACCGTGTGTAAGTGCATAAGTACATGTTACTGCCTCAACCAAATCCTTCCCTCTCAGGACATCTGTAGGATGGTAGTTTAGTACACCTGTTGTCTCAAGACAACCTACTATTGGCATTTTGTCTTTCCCACTTCCTGGCTCCCTCACCTTTGGTTCCCCACCTTGCCTCCATGGACACCTGTATGCCACATGGCCCCACTAGTTGCATTCAAAACATTTAAACCTAGCTCCTGGATGTGTACCTGGACTATTGGCTTCTCCTGCTACTGGCAGATTCTGTTGTGGCAGTCTGTGCTGCCCACCATGGGTTCCTTTAGACCCATGAGCAGTACTGGGGATCCCCTTCCTGTGCAGGGCTGCTCTGCTTGCCAGGTATAGGTCTCCCTTCTTCCCCAACTCATCTGAAGTAGCACATTGTCTATCAGCTAACCAGATCCTCATGTCCTCAGCCAAAGTGCTAAGGGCTTGTTCCCTTACCAAAAGGTCTGCCAGCCCTTCAAAGGTGGTGACCTGACATCCACTCACCCAACTATGAAAATAAGTGCTCAGTTCAGCAATGTATTCACACACACTTTCATCTGCCTTGCTTCTATGCTCACAAAACTTTTTCCTATACATTTCAGGTGTTAGCTTAAAACATTCTAAAAGACATTTTTACAGCAGTATAATCAAAACAGATGTCAGGCATTTTTGACAAAAAAGTTACAGCTTTCCCATGGAGTAAGGGGGTCAGGAACTGTACCCAGAGCCTTTGGTCAACACTATACTGTTAGCATACCCTCTCAAACATATGAATGAAACTATCAAAATTATCCCCCTCTTTAAATTGTGGAAGAAATTTACTGACCTGGTGTGCTTCTGGGGTCCAGATACCCCCTTCCCCATTACCTCCATGACTCTGGTGAAGATTCAGCATTTCCCTCCCATGCCTCCTCTGATGCTCCATTTTTCAACTTCTATATCCAAATGCCTGGCCTCCAACTCAAGTCTCTTTAACGCCAGCTGGATTTTTAAGTGCACTGCAGAAAGGTTGAGCTGTCCATTCTCCGAGGATATTATATCTCCACTGCCAGTCTGATTGTCCTTCTGGATGCCGTTTTCTGATTCAGTTGTAACCAAGGCTGCATTCAGATCTGTCTTAGTTAGGTTTCCATGCAACAATCCCCTAGCCTAGCACATCTCCACCAACTTGCTCCTTGTCAGCTTTCTATAATCCTCTCCTGACATGCTGCCTCTCACCCTGACTAACTAAGCTAACAAAAGAAATAAAACAATTGTGATCTGAACTCTGAGTATTCACTGCATGGCTGTTTTAGAGTACAAAACACCTTCAGAAATCACTGTACATAAGCTACAGGATTCACTCTACCCACACCACTACAAGCCAATTACTATTTACCAACTAATTAATATATGATGTGGATATCTCACTAATGCCCACCAATTAGTATGTGTAATCGATCCCACCATTACAAACCAATTAATATGGTGTGGATATCCCTACCACTGCCACCAATTAATATGGTGAGGATATCTTATCCCACCCACTGCCACCAATTAATATGTGTTGCCTGTGCCCTGGCCCAGCAATCATGGAGCCTCAATCCTCACCACTAACATCAGAGAGGGCATCTCATATAGGAGAAAGGATAACAAATACAGACAGTAAAGTGCAATTTCCCTTAAGAGCACACAGAGATCACAGTCAGTCTGGGGATGGTTGCTCCCTTGCTCAACAGGTCCCCAATAAGACTCCCCACTGGTACAGCTATAGGGTCCAGATCTCAGCCTAGTTGGCAAGCTAAAACCTCCTGCACCCTCTCTGTCCAACCAGTGCTTTGTGTCCCTGCCAAAGTAGCTGACACACACACACTTTGAGATAAGTATTTATACTACTTCACAGACACTCCCGGGAAAGGCTGACACAGATTCTCCAGCTGTGCCCCTTTACCCAGACTATACGGTAGTAATTACTGCCACCACCGGCTAATAATTATCAGCTACCCAAAGGCCCTTAAAAGGTTGTCTAATTATTACTGTGCAGTATTATTATCCAATAGTAGTGCAACTTAAGCAATCAAGGCTTATTGGAAGGGCTTAGTACAAGATCACTTATAAGCATGTAATGTACTCTAGAGCTTAAATTATCTCTACATAAACCAGCCACAGTTAAAAAGGGTTTAAAAATATTTAATAATAAATACTAAAAACACAATACTACTACACCACAGTGCTATTCAAGAGTTCAGAGATCATACAGAAACTTTAAATAATTCTGTAGTACAGATCTGACATCACAGAAAACACTTAGTCTAATATTTTCTAATTTCCTAGCTATTGCTACAAGAAAACACACTTCTAAGATAACTTACTTAAGAGCATAGGCAGTGCTGAGTTAGATGTCCAAAATCAAAATGCTTACAGTCTCTCTCTCTCTCTGAGCAACAGTTTTTTAAAATCACTAACAAACATTTCTGCTGGGCCCTCCCAGATTACATCATTCTCATTTAGTTCCCATTATATCATTTCTTTGACACTTAGCCTGGAGATCTCAGGCCAACAGGTTACATTATTTAGCAAGCTAACACCTGCACAGGAAGCTACAACAATAAAAGACATTTCACATGTACACTCTAGTAATTATTCCTTAAGTTAAAACAATAGAAAGAATGCACTCAGCTAGCCTCTTCGGCACTGCTATCTAGATCAAAGGACAGATTTAAAATTATTTTAACTTCAAAAGAAAGATTTGAAATGCTTGACTTAGTTTTTCTTACAGCAGATGGCAATGTTGCCACATTGTTGAAATAGCATTTCTTTACATTTAAGACACAAGCCTGTAATTTACATTTATATTTACAAATGTCATAATTATGTATCAAATTCTATTTGACTAAGCTGGCAGCCTTCACCCATCTCTACTAGTATTTACATAGGCATTAATTATGTAATGTACTGTAAACATGTTGCATTTTAGAAGTATATTTTGTAGCACCTTCTTTACAGACTCCAGTAACTGCAAAGGGATTTACATGTGTCTTGTCATATAGTCTGCATTTTTGGAGTGATGATCAGAACAATCTGATCTGCAGTATCCATTATGTAGTCATTGTTGCATTTTATTTATTTATTTATTTATTTATTGACATTTGTAAACCGGGTTTGTCCAGCTGGGCCTGTGGCCCATTTTCCATGGAGACCCAAGAGAAAAAGCTCCAACACAAAAACAAATTATATAAATTCAAACTTTAGAATAAAAAATGTAACAGAAGTCTGTTATACAAGAAAGTTAAAAAATAAAATAGCAATGCATGCACTTTAGAATCAAAAATGTAACAGAAGTCTGTTATACAAGAAAGTAAAAAATAGAATAACAATGCATGCACATAATTTTTTACAGTGAAACACATATATTTACATACATATAAGAAGAATTTTGACCAACAGTATTGATTTAGTATCTTTAGTATGAATCCAAAATAACGGAGTACTTAGATGAGAGGGAAGGGAGTAAGAGAGATATAATGGAGGGGCACTAGGCTGGGGCTTCACAAGGGCAAGTTTTGAAGTTAATTAGATGAAGTTTGAGTTTTTCCTTAAAGTGAGATGGGTGGATGATGGAACGTATATCTACTGGAAGTTTGTTCCAAGCTTGGGCAATAGAGTATTTATATAGGAGTTTGCCTGCAGTTTTTTTAGGTTGGTAGATGTGCATTTGTTGCTGGCTAGAGGTGTGGAGAGTCTGAGGTGGAGTATAGATAGAGATGAAGGAAGAGAGAGCAGGACAAGATGAAGGATTATAAAGAATAAAGTGTAGCATCTGAAGTTGAAATAGTAGTAGAAGTTGAGGGGATTCAAGCCACTGGAGTGAGTTTAGGGCAAGGCAGTGATGTGAATTATAAGGAGAGTTTGTGACAAACCTATCTATCTTATGGTAGGTTTGTTGGAGTTTGTTTAAGGTTGTGGTTTGAATGTTAGTGAGCACTGGAGAAGCATAGAGGAGGGAGGGGATGAGTATAGCATGTGCAAGAGAGAGTCTAGCATTTGTGATGAAATATTTTTATTGTGGTACAGTAAACCAAGTTTCTGGTGTGTCTTTTTTATACATTGGAGCATGTGAAGATTGAATTTAAGTTCATTATCAATGATTACTCCAAGGAGTTTTGTGTGAGTTTCAGGTTGGATTATAGTCTTGTTAGAGGATGTAATAGCAAAGGGGGATTTGTGGTGAGTGAGAGACCGGGGATGAAAGAGTAAGAGTTAGGTCTTTTTGGCATTGAGGATAAGTAGATTATTGGACAGCCACTGTTCTGTGGATAGAAATGCATGTTGAGTTAAGAGTGTTGAGTTCAGAGATATTGTCAGAGGTGGAGATAAGGGTTGAGTCAGCAGCATATTGGATGAGGGAGGATTCTTTACAAGATGTGTAGTGATTGTTGGTAAAGACATTGAACAGGAGGGGACCCAGGATAGACCCTGGCAGTACACCAGTAGGGACAGGTATAAATGGAGAAGTGGAAGAAAGACATTTGACAGAGTGCTGCCTGCAGAATAAGTAACTGGAGAACCAGGTAAGGGAGGAAGAAGAAAGTTTGAGATTTGCAAGTTTAGATAGCAGTAGGGGATGATAGACTGTGTCAAAGGCTTTGAAAAGGTCAAGGAAGAGACAAGATATGAGTTTGTTATCTAGGGCCTCGGCAATGATATGTGTGAAGGATAAGAGAGCTGTGATTGTGTTATGGTTAAGATGAAAATCTTGCTGAGTGGGAGTAAGAAGGTTGTGCTGGAGGAAGTGGTTAAGAAGCTGTGAGTGCATGCATTTTTCAAGGATCTTAGAGAGGGGGATAGGATGACTATGGGGCAGTAGTTAGATGGGTCTGTAGAGTTTCCACCTTTATGCAGGGGAATAGTAAAGAAGGATTTCTTCATAGGGTAGGGACAGTGGATTCCTGAATTGATCTATTGATTAGGATAGATATTGGATAGGCTATGGATTCAGCAGCAAATTTGAGGAAGGTAGGAGGTAGTGTATCAGTGGAGGGGGAGCAGGGTTTAAGCTTTTGAAGAAGAGATCTAATGTAGGAAGTAGGAACTGGGCATAAAGAGAATAGATTATTACTTGGAGGGTTGGGAGGGAAAGGCAGAGGAGTAGTGTTAGAGTTGGTAGGTAGGAGTGTTTGGATGGTGTCAATAAAATATTTATTGAGGAGAGTAGTTGTTTCTAGAGGGGATGTGTTTGGGTAAGGGCAGAGTGTTGAGGGGCAGCCAGGAGAAAGAATTTTGTTTAAAGTCGACCAAAACTTCCGAGGGTTAGATTTATTATTGAGCTGTGCAGAGTTATAGAAGGACCTTTTGTCATTATTTGTTTGTATTTTTGTAAGATTCTTGAGATGCCTATATTTATGTAGTAGAGGTAATTCCTTTGTTTTAATCCAGGCTTTCCAAGTACTATCTCTTTTGTGCATAAGGGACCTGGTTTCCTTGGATAGCCATGAAGCATGATTGGATTTTATTCTAATCTTCTTAGAGGCAGCAAGGGAGTTTAGGGTATTCAAGAAGATGCTATTGAAAATATTGACTGCATCATTGACAGGGATTTGTCTAAGGTTGGACAACTCTGTATTAGAAAGAATGGAGATGAATTGGGATATATTAAAGTTAGAGAGTTTATGACAATCCCTGTAAAGGTGGGGTTTAGGAGGTTGGGCAGTGTATCTTAAGACAGAGGTAGGAAGGTGGTCACAAAAGCATTCTGGTAAGTGGCAATGGTGGGGAGATATAGTGAGTATCCAGTCTATTATGGAGCTGGAAGATGAGTTTTTATGGTGACGTGTAGGGGAAGATATCAGTTAATAGAAACCATGCAGGTTGATACTGAGTTGTGGAGAGTCAGTTTTAAGTTTGGACCAATCTAGGTTGATGTCTCCCAAGGTGATGGTTTCATAAGGTATATTGTGGGAGAACCAGTTTAGGATATTCTCTAAGATGGACAAACTATTGCCAGGAAGGATGTAGATGGAAGCAATAGCCAATTTCTTGTGAGCATTAAGGTAGCAATTAATAGAGCAGAGGATGGCTACACCACCCCCTTTTTTTGGGATTCTGTCAGAGCGATAGATATTATAGCCTGGTGGAAGAAGTTCATTATTAGTGATGTGTGACTTAAGCCAAGTTTCAGATAAGGAGATGATATGAGGAGTTGTATGGGCTATCCAGGTATGGAACTCAGTGATTTTGTTAGTTAGGCTTTGAATATTAAGACAGTATATTGTCAGGTGCTTGGATAAGGATGAGTTTATTGAGTTAGGCTTGTTGAAGGTGTTTGGAGAGAGAGGGGAGGTAGAAGGCAAGTGAGATATGTGACAATGTTGAGAGGGAGAGGGGCCAGGGTTGGGATGGATGACCCCACGTCTGAGTAAGTTTTTACTAGGAAGAGAGAGTATAGTAATATATAGATGTGTTTTATGTAGCTTGGGTTTAGGTTTGTACGTAGGTGGGAGGATTTGAGGTCTAGGCAATTCATGAAGACAGGAGGTGGAGAGGTTGAACAGGGCTGAGGAGATATTAAAGTAGGATGTTGCTGAATGAGTATCATAAGTGTAGGAGATAGAAGAGCAGAACAGTGGAAAGGAAAGGTGTGATTGATAAGAGGTAAAAGCAGAGAGAAGAAGGAGGAGTGTGGTGGTAATAAGGTGTTGCATTTTTGGAGGAGGGTAGAGGGGTTGTAGATAGGGTATACTAGTTCAAGGAAGAGGTGATGTATATTTAGTTTAACAGGAAGTTGTTTGTCAGTGGATGTCAGTGTAATTTTTCTTGGGACTTGAAATGGATGGTGGTTGGGAAGGCAGGAACACTTGGCTGGATGTAATCCAGTACAGGAGAGGAGGTCTCGCAGTGAGCAGAGATGTTTCAGGGGAGAAATTAGTGGTCAGAGAATGCAAGAGAAAAGTGACCCTAGGAATGTGAAGGGATCTACACCTAGATCTGCATATAGCCACTTTAATGAACACAAGTATAAATCACAATAAACATTAACAGAGATGGGAAAAAAAATCAGTTATTACATATATTGGTTGATAAATCAATCATGTCCATAAGTCCAATGAATGTTTAATAATAGGATGACCCACAAAATCTTGCACTCTATACACTAACTTTCCATTCCTGAAGAAAAAGGGAAAATACTGTCTTTTGATGCAAAAGGGCCAATCTGTATTGATCAAAATTGCAACCTCTAAACGAATGGCAAAAAACCCCACCCGACAATGACCAAAGTCAAAAAGAATACACACACAGTTATAGGCCCAGATAAAGAAATTAAGCCCTAAATCAATCATGAATCTCAGGCCCCACAATATTATACTCTGAATATGTTGACTCGATGTTGCTGTTAACCTATACACTCAATAAACTCAAACTGAGCCACCGTATATCATGAATATGGCCCACTAAAACATTTAAGCAATACAAAAGGACATGTACTCGCTTAATTTCTATCAAAGGCACAAAATATTATATACAGGACCAAAAACCTTTTGATAATAGCAGCCCCACAAATGTATATCAAAAAAACTAAATTGTATTTCTGATGTCCAAATAATGTTCATAAATGGAAGAGAACAGTCCTGAGGAACTTCATTTGAAACCTATTTCCACTCTGTTCAGGAATGTAGAAATGCTGAAAATGACCTGTGGCTTGACTGAGTCTTGATGTAAATCAGTAGGCCCAAATGTAAATGCTGAACAAATGGAACAAGTATACTCCCCAAGAAACAGAGGTTTTAAATTATATAGGTGTCTCACCTGTATAAAGGCACTCTAATAATTTAGAGTGTTACAACCAACCAATTATTCCAAATGAATAAAGGTCTAAGACACACAGGTAGTCCAAAACAATCCAATCAAAAAGACATACACCTCACCATTTATGAAAAGACAAAAAATGGCAACTTGCAGGCATTCACGAAATGACGATAGAATCAACTCCGTATATCTCCTTATACTGGAAATCATCTAAACAAACATTCTGGTGTCTTTTGTTTGCTAAAATAATTCTCATTGCATATATCTTGGAATTGTCCTTCCCTTTCTCCACTGAAAGTGAGACATGGAGGTCACATTACTGGAAGATGCCAAAACAGCAGGCAGAACAGGCTAGATGCAGTATTCTCTACAAGACTGGATTGTAATGAATTTCTGCATTTAATTGAAAACTGTTGTTGTGGCAGTTGACATATGGCTAAAGCTTCGACTTGATAATGAGCTGCTTCATGTGACAGTGGCGCACTGCCTGAGTCTTTCAACCTTCATTTACCTACAGTGTGACACTGAGCACTTTAACCAGACTGTGCTTTGCCTCAATTTGGAGTTTCACCTGGGCTTCTTAAAGGTCTCCAAGACTGCATGCCTAGTAACTATGACTGGTGCCATTGTTTGTCAGCCATTCCCTACTGCACAGTTGATCTAGTTCAAAAAATGTAATTTCAATATTACCAGTGTGTGTGTGTGTGTGTGTGTGTGTTTGTGTGTGTGTGTGTGTGTGTGTGTGTGTGTGTGTGTGTGTGTGTGTGTGTGTGTGTGTGTGTGTGTGTGTGTGTGTGTGTGTGTGTGTGTGTATAAATTAAGTTGGAATACTTTGGCTTCTGCATGTGTGTGTGAAACAAATTCAAAATATGTGACTTTGACTATTATGCTTTTTTGAGACAGACACCTGAAAGGGATGCAGTTAACAATGTCATTATAATTGCTGGGTTTGAGGGATGTCTGTGGATAAAAATGAGTGACTCTGCTTAGCTGATAAAAGTGAAAGTTGTTAGTCTGTCATTTGTGTAAAGCAAATTGGAATACTTTAATGTGGCTATTTTTAGATATACAGTCAATAAAGTGGCTAGAATTGTTGAGTACCCTTATCGGTGGATTATAATTACAGCAGTTTGTGTGGTCTTTTATGACAGAAATGTTCTGAAAAGGGTGCTTTTCTCTGTACTGGACCATGCATTCTTTCTTTGCTTACTAAAAAAATGTTCAAATCTGCTAATTTAAAACCTACTCTCACAAACGCTGTTGTATTAAAGAAGAAATACGATTTAAAACAGTTAGGAAGGTGAATCAAAGAACACATGCCTTTATGCATTATCCTAACAATGTGTGTGCCCATGGTTTGAAAGCAGCCTAGTTCACAAGCCACTGGCCAGAGGAATTTTCAATGAATGTGAGTTTTAATGAACTTTTAATGAATGTGGGCGTCAACAGAAGAGATGTTTACTGTTGCTTATGCTAAGTCTGTTTTCAATGTGAGACTGTTTTCTTTAGAAAATGGCCATGAGTGTCAGTGCCCTGAAATTTAAAACAAAAGTTTTAAATTTAATTACAAATCACTGCAGTTATTGTAAAAGTAAAGAGTATGTACACTGACAGGTTTAAACAGGGTATTGAAATTGGGGAGAGACAGACAAGTAATGGGACACTGGAATGGCATGGGGGACCCCTTGTCCATTACACAGCCTAGGGCCCTATTTGACCATGAGCTGGCTCTGGTCTACTCCACCACTCATGATCCTTTACTTAATGGTAATTGTCTTTTTTATTGTTACTTTCTCTGCTATGGGCATTTTCTCTGCCAACCACAAGATGGTGGCTGCCCCTGATTGTCCCTGATGTTGCTATCATGCCACATCTCAGTCAGTGTTAACTCCCAGCTTTTATTCACTTTGGATGATAAACAGTTGCCTTGCCATCCAGCTGGGAAGCATAACAACTGTTCTCTGGCTTTTGGTGACATCAGTCATCTTGGGAGGCAACACAGTGGCCAAAAGTTTGCATATTACAAAACAGCATGACCAAAAAAAAGAAACAATTAAATCAATTAAATAATTTACCTTTAGGCACAAATTAGCTGCTCAGAATAATACCAGCACTAATATGTTGCGTAACCCCCCATTCCCTGAACTCAAGCACAGACTCTCTTATTTTAGGTCTGTATTAGATGCTCTTTTGCTTATGCTTGTTTACCATATCCTGTTGTTAAATGCTAAATAAAGAGAAGACTACATAAACACATGTAGGGCTTTGGGTCAATATGACAGTATTTTGTGAGCTGCTTCTAGCATAGATATCACTAAAGACAAGCATTTGCTGATGCATGCATTAAAACATATGTATTTACTAGGTGGCCAACATGTGCATTTATTAGGCAGAATATATGTATTAAGTTGTTGAGTGTGTATTGCTTATATTTTTATATATATTTTTATGTTTATACCCACGCACACAAGTGCACACAAATGGGGAACATGAGTATATGGTTTTATTTATTGACTTTTTATGTATTTTATTTATATTTATCCACATGTTCTTGTCTTTACATTTTGTGAATGTGGTTTTTAAACAGACCCCAGGATTCATGAAGCTCGGCGCAAGGCCGGCGTAAGGCCTGCGCCGGCGGTGCATGGAATAGCCGGCGCAGTAGCACCATATACATATTAATGAGAGTGCACCGGAATCACAGACACGTGCGTAGTGTACGTGAGCGAGCCCAGGTAGGATGCGTCTGGAGGCGTGTCTAAGCCGGCATGAGGTGAGCAACCTAATGTGCTGACAGCCACGGTCCGCCCACAATAGTAATGGCAGCAGCCAGGTCCTGTGCAGAATGAAACGCATGTACAGTATGCAACATAGTCCCCGTCCCAAATTAACAGAGAAGCAAATAGAAGCCACGAAGGCATAAGTGTACCCATCCAAGGAGCAAAGGATATGCATAAGACCGCGTTCGTCCTGCAATGCACCGTCAGTGTTTACACTCAGAGAAGGTGTACAGCCGCATGTCAGCGCGCCGCACCGACATAGGAGCAGCGACTAAGGTCACCACCTGTCCCACTTTGGTTGTGGCAGTCTCTCCATGGCCAGTTGTGTCCCGAAAAAACGTATTAGAAATGGCTGATGTGCTACGATTGTAGGACACAATGATATCCCGTATTTAATGTAATGGTAGCATGAATTGGTTATTTCTGTAACAGAAATACCTAAATGACACAAGAAACAGAATAAGCAAGCAAATTGCCACAACAATAAGCTTATTATTTAGGCAAACAAGTGAAGTTCTATGCTATATAGTGACCGTTTGTATGTGTCGGCCTGTAAAGTCAGATGTGAGTCCCGGAAATATCCCAGATCGGAAACTGTAAAGGTGGAAACCCCAGTAGCGACATGGCCATGGTCACCAGGGTTACCTGCTGTCCGAATGTGCCATGGACAGTCCCTGATTGGACAGTTGTGTCCCTGCAACAATCGTAAAATTGGAAAATGACCTCCGATCCCTGTCAAGAAAATTCACGCAATATACATGTAATAGTAGCATAAAACATATACATCACTATATGAAACACAGACATGGCATAAGAACATAAATAAGGAACCCAAATGCTTACAGAATAAGCTTATAGTATGGCAAACAAGTGAAGTTCTGTCAACTGCACTAGCCGTGGGTATGTGTAGTCCTGCAAATTCCGAAGTTTCCACATAACATGCCCCACTATGGGCATTGGAAAAGGTGCCAACCATAATGGTCACAAGCAGTAGTGACAGTACATAGCCGGGTAGCTGTGCTGACATAACAACAGTAAGGAAGCAAGATACCTCAAACACAGGCAAACATGTGCATAGCAACATATCCCACACCCAGCAACGTCTCTGTTGCATACACTGGATGGTGTATGATGAAGTGTAATATCCAGAATCAGAACCCATGCATTCGGATGTACTACACAATAGCATCATTGTACATGTCAGTCCCACCCATGTATACCTCTGCACCCAAACCTGCTAGCATCCGTGTGCAGCTATACAACCACACACAATGTGCATACCTGAACTGTGGTAAGATGTTTGTGTTAGTCAATGCCACACGGGCAAATCATTACCCACATGTCACCAACCCACCGCAGGTACAGATATGTAAATGGCTGCATGTGAATGTGTCAGCAGAATGTGTACATCCCGCATGTAGTATGTACCCGTCCAAACCATCTAGGTTTGCATACGACACGGTGCACATAACTGTACACATGTGGACAAGTCGGGTCGTTGGACCACCGCATCGATGATTATCTATGCAGTGAAGTCGATCACATATAGCGGAACAGGTGCCTACCAAACAGGACGTCCTAACAGGGTGCTACAGGCAAAGAAGGGGAAGCTGGGACATCACATGTGGAGATTAGCGTAGCTGGAAGGACAAATACACATGGTCAAGGTAAAGGACGGAACAACATGCATATGGCTGGATGGATGTTGTTCGTAAAATATATAGAAACACATATGAAGTTCCAGTTTACACTCGAAATACTATATAATGCATTGAATTGTACCGTACAATATGGCAGTAGAACTAAGCCTGCATGTAATTGGTGAAGCTAAGCTGTACTGTGATGGAATTCTGAACCTGGCAGTAAGCAGTACAGCAGGCTCATGTCTGTCATCATTAATTATTTGCTGGGTTACAGAACAATAAATGTATGTACATGCATAACAGCACTCCTTCCCCAGAGGAGGATGGCCTTGTGAGCTCTATCGAAGATAGCAGTACAACTCCTTACCAGAGAGACAAAGCAACGTATTAAGAAATTAACTGTCCACTGTATCGTAACAGTCTAGGGTCCTTGAAACAGCTACAATCACAAAAGGATACTGTAATGTACAAGGTGCCTTGCAAGGCTGTGTTATTCCCATGGGAAAACATTTTAAAAGCACGACCCCAGCACCCACGTATGTATAGACTGTTGCGGACCATAGTGATGGAAATGCCCTGTGACCGACCACGTCAGTAAGGTGGGCAAAAGCTGATTGTAAACACTATATAAAGAAACTGCTTACTGTATAGAGTCAGACAAAACTCTCATACTTGGACTGTATATTATTTAGCCTGCCTGTGTACACTACTAAAACTTTCGGAACCCGAGCCTCCTGTGTTATCGGCTGTCACTTAGAAAAGCCTACTGATAACTCCAGTCTGGTTGTAACAACTTATTTCACATTGTGATCCTTGTAATCCGAATTCCCTTGGTAAGCTACAGGTCAGAGTGCATGGCTGGTTAGACATGTGCACTGGAGAATATGCATAAATGGTTCTTCTTGAATGAAAAGACCTCCGACTGAATTGTTGTGTGTAAAGAGGCTGTTTACTGTCTGATCTGTGGCTGAAAAGCGGAAAACTGGATCCCAAGAAGAAAGCGTGCGGCCTTAAACAGGAGGCCCAGGTAAGGAGTGTCTGCCTATTTGTGTCTATTGTAGATCAGGGACCAGACTACATTGTGTTTCTGTTAACAGTAGTGATATCGGGTCGAAGACCTACCCACATACTGTTAAATCTGAACATAGGTCAGGGGAACACACAGCAGAGTAAATAGTGATTGTAGACACTACAGTGGATACAGGGAAGGAGACACACGTGTTATGACAGAAGGGCGTAGCAGTCGTGTAGAGGATATGGGAGATTATTGAAGCAACAGATCATGTGATCCGCCTTTGATGGGTGACGTGAAGAATATGCAATCGCAGAGAGCACATAATGTGAGTTACGCAGCAAAATGGGGTAATAAATATGACATTGATGGTATATTACGCAAAATATCGTTACTGAAACATTGTAATCCCTGAAAATTTGATGCATATGTTCCAAGGTAAACACCTGTTCCACCCTGAGAGGGATAGTCCCTCTCTGGCCAGCCGTGTCCTGTAAACAAACCGAACAAATGTCAAATGTCCTGATATCTCAGGACAAACATTTCCCAGATATATATCAAAATGGTAGCATAAAACAGTAAATTTGTATGTGGAACAGCAAAATATAATAATAAACAGAATAAGCAACTGAAATGCTACAACAATTGGTTGCTCTCCTGGCAAAACGTGAATTCCTGTCCTATGTACTGGCCGTGGGTATGCATTTTCCAGGCAAATTACACGTTCGAACACTAATGTCCCACATTGTGCATTGGAAAGGTGGCAGCCCTAAGATGTGCAGGCGACAAAACAGCGACAATTGGGTATCCGTCATGCACATCGGTGGACTGAGGTAGTGTACCGAAGGGAATAGAACACTACAAATGGCTAAGCATCATACGTACACAGAGAAGATCATAATACAGTAGTACCGATAGCCCCCACAACCCCCTACCACCTCCGATACCACATCCAGGATATTAAGCGGGAGGGCAGGCTAGTCCCCACACGTTATCCAGTGGCAACCGAGGTAGCACAACGAACAAATGTAATAGAAGCTATTGAAACCACATCCCGAACACGTAACATACCTAGGGACACCCGAGTAAGAACACAGTACTAAAACAGAGTGAGGATATCTGTCAATTAATTGAAGTACCGAACCCTCATGCAGGACAGGAAGGCCAGGATCCAACCCCCATAGTGTATAGACCGTGGACACCAGAAGATATCTGCAAAGTCATAGAGGGAATTCCCCATCCACAAAGTAATCGCTATTCACCATGCAATACCCCTGTATCTCCTGATCGGAAACCAAAAGGGAAATGGCGGATGGTACAGTATGTACAAGCTGTAAATCATGTAAGAATACTTAGGGTAGCGTTGGTGCCAGACCCACACACTATATTCAATGCTATGAACATGCCACAGAAGTATCTTACCGTGGTACATATAAGCTATGCTTACTTTGCAATACCTATACATCCACATAGTCCATATTGCTTTGCATGTACAGTCAGGGTGACAGATACAGCCATACCCGGCTATCGCGGGGCTACTGTGAAAGTACAACGATATTCTCACAGGGGATGGCTAGCTACATTACGGTGTTAACTCCACCCGGGGCCAGTCAAGTTCTACTTTATTTGGATGATATTCTGCTTGCGGCCCCTACCCAGCAGCAATGTATGGAAGATACAATAGCATTATTGAGATAATCAGCAGAACAGGGACATAAAGTAAGCAAGCATAAATTGCAACTACAGAGAATACAGGTCAATTACCTGGCATATCTGGTATCCAAGTAGGGTAGAACATCACATGACGATAGGAAGGTAGCAATATAATAAGCACCCAAGCCAACTAACAAGAAGGGAATGATGTCGTGTCTGGGCTGACTAACACTTGTTAAATCTGGATACCAAACAATGCTGTGGAATCCGCTGTATTGTTTGCCTTAACCTTTAATACACCTATGGCAGCACAACACATAGTACACGGATTACAGTAGCAGAAACAGCGTTCTGCAGACTAGAACGATTGATAGCCTCAACAGCTGTAGTAGGTCTCGTGAATAATCATAACACATGTTGTCAGACCGTAGATTGTAAGCGGAGATATATGACGTCAGTCTTGATGCAACAGCAGGGAAGTAAGCAACGCTAAATAGCTGACTACTCATTGCAGTTGGACACTGTGGCATGGTCAGTGCCACATTGTGTACAGGCAGTTGTTGTAGCACCCATGGCAGTACAGGCCCTGGCCGTAATGTGACTAGACCACCCTCTCACTGTGAGAATGTCTCATGCAGTTGCGATCAGTCTGCTGCAAGAGAAGATAGCATTCCTGACCCGTGCTAGACATTTGTCATGTTTGACCATACCACTGAGTCAACCTCACATGGTGATTGAACGTTGTACAACATGAAACCTATCAACGTCACGTCCGACACCTGTGTATGGCACACCACACAGTTGCCTATACGAAATGGATTAAATAACTACACACAGACATGATATCACTGATATACCCTTAGATGATGCAGAGGTGACAGTTAATGTGTACGGATCATGTAGACAGAGTCCTACAGGAACGAATGAAGTAGTTTATGCAGTAGTTATTGATAATGACATTGTAGACGGCCAAACCCTGCAGCATAACGTGTCTGCTCAAGCAGCAGAATAGATAGCTTTAACACGTGCTTGTACTGTAGCGGAAAACTGATGTGTGGACATATGTCCCGATAGTCATTCTGTTGTCTGTGCAGTGCATGTTTATGAGCAGCAGTGGAAGAATAGGGGAATGATAACATCCACCGGTAAACCGATTAATCATGCGCATACGAACCTGAATGCATTAGACTACATGCAGTTACCCACTGAAGTAGGTAATTGTAAATGTGCAGGGCATAGAAAGCAACAGGATAACAGTAGGAAAGTTGAGGCATGAGCTCATGCACCTGCAAAACAAGCAGCGTCACAGTTGGAAAGTGTCTGTGTGAATGAGGAATGACAAACCTCAGACAGTTTAGATGTAGAAACTGTACAAACAATGCAAACAGCAACTACGAAAGCAGAAAAGCCGACGTGGTTATGACGAGGAGCAATCCTTGAACACGGACTGCACATATCCACAGTGAGAAAGCCAATATTAACGTCTAATATATTCAGATATGCGGCTTTGTGGAGCCATGGGTAGAGACATGTCTCAACAGGGGGGATGGTACATTTGGTTAACAGAATACCCCTAACATACTGAATTACGAACCACATACAAACCTCATGAGCAGCGTGTCACGTTTGCCGTAGATATCATGCACAGGGAGTATTTAAACCGAAGGGAGTGAGTTTACCTACACCACCATAACCGTTCCGTACTATTTGTATGGAGTTCATACATCTGCATAAATGTGAAGGGAACAAATACTGTTTAGCGATTACACATATATATAATCAAAATGGGTAGAAGCATTCCCAACCATTAATCCGGATGCAGCAGCAGTGGCAAAGGTGCCAGTAAAATTAAGTATCCCTAGATCTGGCATGCTGTAAAGAAGCTACAGTGACAATAGAACACATGTAGTTAACCAGACAATCACGCTACCTGGGGGATTACTTCGTATTACCATGAATGTCAATTGCATGTACAACCCACACTCAGCACGACTGCTGGCGCTGTAGAATGGGATCCCGAGAAATAAGTAGAGGAGTTTGGTGGGTGACATCCAGACGAGTTACATGAGCTGTCTACCTCTAGCATTGCTGAGCATGACAACAGTTCCAAATGTAAAGTGCTGCACCCACTTCGAAGTAGTATGTGGAATGGCATATCATGTGCCAGAGTGGAAAGCTGTCATGCCTGCAGAGCCGGAGGTCGATGACTCAGTAGTAGGTGACATGAGAGGATTGTTAACTAGTAACACTGTTCTTCAGTTAAAGTCTGTTACAGATAAGAGCAACCGCAGACGGAAGCATAGCTGACACCAGTATCCTGTGTGTATGTCACTGTTATCCAAAGAACATTATTGCCAAGTGGACAGTGCGAATGTCTGTACTGGGTACTGTTGGCAACGCCTACCGCAGTAAAGTTTGCAGAGAGGTCGTCCTGGGTCCACCTCACATTTCTCAAACTGGTAAAGGATATCAAGTCTGATTGACATCTTGTAGCTGATATACCAAAGAGCCCGAATCACCCGGCGAAGACTGTATAACAATACAAAGCAACCCCAAAGACATTTATGTTTGCTGTCCTAATGATTATACACCTATTAACCATGTTTGTGTTTACGTTACAATTTCCGGGACCTTACCTGCATATAACTACACGGATACAAATACTGATACGTGATGAACTGGCCACAGAGTGTCTTCCACACTTCAACAGATACCTAGGCATGATGCGTGTGCATATAGAGACTAGGAACACATTAAATTGCTGTGTTTGTACTGCCATACCTACATCATATGGAGGACTTCCGATGCATGTTGTCCCCTTGGGGATAGATTGAGACTTGTGAATATCTACAGTTTGATACAGGTTCTGTGAGATCACAGGACAGCGTGGCAATGTACTTACCTGTTACACAAAAAGGAATTGTATGTTATCATAAACATGATACAGTTTCAGTTGGTGGGAGTATTTGTAACATAACTGTGTCTTATGAATGTCATATAACAGCCAAAGATCACAGTACTACTTGTAGCACCATTCCTAATTTGTATTGAAACATCATGAGAACAATGTTGAAGGATGTGCAGAAACATCCTGAATTGTATAAACAGTCCTCTGTTAGAGACAGGAATTTGTTACATGCAGAGGTAACCCGCATCAGTAATAAAGTAGAATATTGTTATGTTGTTTGTGGGAAATAAGCATATCAATGGTTACCTGGGAATTGGTCCGGCAGTTGTTATTTGGGTTATCTGGCTCCAGTCACATGACATACTGTACAATTGCCTGTGGGTGCGAAACGAACTATAACACATATAGCTCGAAGAACTGGGAACACAGTCGAGAAACCTACTAATCCAGTGGGTGAAATGGAAGCTGTTCTGACATGTCAGTCTTCTGCAAGAGATAAAGGAATATCGATTCATATGGACTTCAGTGACAGCGTCACAACCTGGGCTGGAACACCCCCAGCTTCTGGAGTAGTGAAATCAATCAGGGAACAGAGGAAGTTATCAAAACCTGTCGGAGGAAGGATGAATGTGACTTCCCGCTCCTGAACATGTGACTGATGAACTGGATGCAATGAGAACTGTTGTGTCACAAAATGTAATAGTGCACGACTGCACCGTGGCGCTGAGAATTGGTGCGTCTTGGCGCTTACTGAAGAAGATCGCTGTGTCCAACTACCACATGAAGAGACCAAAAGCAACGCCCACCTACAGGTAATATAGCAGGTGTCATCCATGGCGGAACCAGGCCCAAACCCACTGCCGAACCATTTCCACAAACCATTGGGTGGATGGGGTCAGTCATACTGAATATCATGATTGCCATTTGTGTTGTTCTGCTCATATTGGGAGCATGTGTCTAGTGCGGGATACTGTGCATGTAAGTATTAGTCAGGGACTCTGGCGACATACCTGTACCCGAGACTATGTATCAAGACCTGTAGTGGTATTTGTCAATAGAAAATGCAATCCTACTTGCAATGTACATCAAATTACTTGCCTAGTTAAACGTTCCACAGAGGAAGACGCTAGGGAATGAAATAATGTTGTATATGTTTCTGGATAGAGTAGAAGCAATCAAAGGAGGGAGAATGTTAGCAAAATACATATTTAAACATAGATATGACGTGCAACTTTAGAAGCAAATAGTGTATAATGCATATTATTCTACCTGACAATATAGCAGTACAGCTTCTCATGCATGTAATTGCTTGTAGTGTAGCTGCAGTGTGATTGAACCCTAACCCTAGCAGTAACCAGTGCAGCAGGTGTATGTCAGTCAGCATTACTCATCTGCTCGGTTACAGAATAATACATGTATGTACAGGTATATCTGTCATCCTTCCACTGAGGAGGATAGGCTTGTGAGCTGTAACACAGAGTACAGCTGCTCAGCAGAGAGACACAGGAACCTAGTAGGACACGGAGTGAGGACTGGATATGAACAGTGTTGGAACCGTGACAGAGCAGAATTTACCAAAGTACAGTCTAACTGAATATGTGGCTCGCAAGGTTGGGCTATCCTCATGGGAAAACATGTAATAAGCATTACCTGAGCACTGTTGTAGGAATACAATGTTCTGTACTCTAGCAATGTAAATGCCTTGTGACTGACCACATCATTAATGTGTGCAAAAGATGATAGTATACAGAATGCTCATACAGATGTAACATGTATAGAGTTGAACAAATGTCTAAACTTTTACTGCATACTCCTTTGCCTCCTGCTGCACAGTAGTAAAGTGTTATTAATCCCAGCTTCCTGTGTTAATGAGTGTCATTTTGAAAATACGAATGAGTGTTACAGTTTGATTTAAAAGACTTAATTGACAGATGTTTACGTTCTAGCATGGGAATAGGTCAAGCCAAACATCACAATGTCCATGTGTACCACATACACACAGCCAGTAACACGCAGTAGTAGTGCATGAAGGCATACACGACTGTGGGAATAGTACAGGACATATGGCACGTGCCAAGTGCAGATGCATGACACAAACCCCAGGATGGGTGTCCCTGCAAAGGAACATGTGCCAACTACACCTCCCACAGATGTACTGGCAAAAAAACACATGGCAAACACACAGACACACTACTGTCCAACACATGACTGCAACGGAGCCTGGTCAAACACCAACATGAAGCATGCACAAACAGGGACTTGAGTAATGTTTGCCTTAACACCCCCCCATAGGCCAAAGAAGAATAGAATGGACATATGCATGTAATGCTGTGAAGGATGTGTGGTAGTCCTCAGTATCACAGTGTTAGGGACACAGATACACTGTCATCAACTGTGACGTATGTGCAACGTACACAGCATACCTGCATGTAATACAGAGGACAATCATGTGCCACAGAAATATACAGTGGCGAAAGAGTATAGTGGATAGACAATTGTACATGTGACAAACTATGAATATAGGTTCACACGTCCATAGGTACAGGGTAGGCCATCGTCCCAGGCCCAGCCATAATACTACACCATAGTTAGGATGACTTTGCCAACCTTCTGTGCTTCAGATGAAATACCCATGATATTGCTGTATCTCCGTCAAGCAGTGATAATGATGTAATCCCTGGCCTATACCTGCAATTCTCCATCCAATGGACAACATAGCTGCGAACAAGGCTAGGAAGGATGTCTGTCTCACATGTACTGTGATGTACATCCACAGCATAATGAGTGTCTGGGTGATATATGTGTCACCCAAACACATCCCATTAATGACCGTGACAAGGTAAATGTCACCTGCCCTAGTGATTCTGAGGGATGCGGATACAGTAGGTGAAGCATACACATGACATATGGGTTGACATGGCCTTGTATGTCAGGCACAGGTCAACACTAAACAGCAGGTATGTGACGTGATGTGGCAGGGGTCCTACATGTGGGGCAGCATTACACAAAATGGTGTCATCCTGCATCTGTACAACAATCAACCTATGTGGGCTTCCCAGCTGCTGTAGGTGTATGGTCAGATACAGTCTGAATGGGGCAATGTAGTAGATCATAGGTGTAACACGTAATGGGTACAAGGAGACAATGACCTAGCCTGATGTAGATGTGAATCCCTGCACCAACAGGTGGGCAATGTAGAAGACCCACACAACCACGATAGCAACGTGTGTGTGGAATGAATGGTGACCGTCAAACACTGTCCCCTGATTCCTGGTAATCACCCCTGTGCTGAGTGGACAGCCACCTATATGCTGGACAGGGGTGACCTAGTAGTTCTCCACAGGTATGATGTTGCATGACGTTGCATTTAGCTGTGGGACATGTCCCTGACAGCAGATATGCATACCTGGGAGGCCCCTACGAAGGATATCTGTGTCAGATGTCTGTCCCACTATGGCACCTGTTTTGCAGTCATCTACAAACACTGTTGCCCATAGCACCCCTGTGTGTGCCTGTACCGTGAAAATGTAGGTGTATGACAGGAGTGCAGACATGGAAGGGCCCCATGGGACACCACTTGTGACAGGCAGTAGGTCTGATATGCTGCCAGCAACTATGACCGTGTGGGTTGTGTCACATAGACAGTTTACAACACATTCTGTGATGTGCGTGTTCACATCCCAGCCAATGGGTTTATCAACGATACCTGAGGGGGGTAATGTGATGAAGGGCTTTGCCAGGTCGAGGTAGGCTGTATGGACTGCAACACACCCATCAGTGGCCTCGGCGACTGTCCCGAAAATGTCAACCATGCTTTAAAGGCATGAACCGCTCCTGAACAAGACAAACCGTGTGTGAGGCAAAGTAAGTATGTCCCCTATGCAGTCATGTACGAGCCACAGTATGATCCTCCCCATGTCTTTGCAGATAGGTCTCCTCAGGGTAATGGGACAGTAATAACCAGCCTCAGTGGAGGTATTGGCCTTGTGACGTGGGACTACAGTTGCCATGTGACACAACCTGGGTACCCTACCTGAGGTGAGGCTACAAAGAAATAGCTGTCCTAACCGTGGGTCCAATTCATAACCGAGATAGTGGAGTACACAGCGGGTCACCAGCTGGTCTCATGGATGCTATGTCCACTACCCTGGAGAGAGCATGTCCCACCTGTGTGTCACAGAACATTTGGTGACCACAAACCACTGGTACACACATCTCCTCATGTGTGTGGGGGGTGTGGAGATGTCCTCACTGGACTTGTCAGCCTGTATGTTGGCAATGTGTGTATGTTGAGTAAACCCCACCTCTATGTGAACCCAGTCAGAGCATATGTGGGAGTGAGCTCCCAGGTGTCCAGCATAGCAACTGAAGGTGGTATGATTGTTAGCCAGGTCCATGTAGGTATATCTGTGGAATGTGCCCTGGACTATTTCATGACAGTGTGTAAGTCTACACATATGATGACCAAGGGTGTCATACCTCACAAGGTGTCTGCTCCACCTTGTAGTAGCCACCTCCTCGTGTTGTACATTTTGTGTATGGCTGGGGTACACCACACTGGATGCTTGGCATTGGTACAGTGAACCACAGTTGGGTAAGTGAATGACTGGCTCATGCAGTCCTGTAGGTACTGGTAGATGGCAAATGTGATTGATGCAGTGGCTGCCGTACCATCGACCACTGGCTC
Organism: Protopterus annectens; assembly: GCF_019279795.1. Lineage (NCBI taxonomy): Eukaryota > Metazoa > Chordata > Ceratodontiformes > Protopteridae > Protopterus > Protopterus annectens. The sequence continues at coordinate 737,303,517 of NC_056744.1, forward strand.
AGGGTCCTTAAAGGAGACCACAGTAGTGCAGAATTGTGTAGTCTGCCTCTGAGCAAGCAATGTGTATGGTAACTGGCAACACTCACAGCAACGGATGCCAAAAGCAGAAGCCAATGTCCAAATAACATAGATCAACTTCTGCATGACAATATGTGTTATCATACATGTATTGACATGTGTCTGCTAATTACAATTGGAAATGGCGGTAAGACTGGCCTAAAGTTCCCATGATGTACACAGTCTGGGTGTGTTGTTCCGATAATAAAGTGGCAATACCTCCCAATCGTGACCTCTGGGTATGGTATGAAAGTGGTTGTTAACCTGCAACATTGGATGTATAGCATTGGTTTCTGGTGTCGGAAGACATGGTTCCTGTAGCACAACACAGTATGGGTAGTCAAGCACACATCCACGATTGCTGAACACACAGCATCAGTGAATCCCACTGCTCACAAGGACACAGTCCGACAAGCTCTACACTTTAAATATGCACAGTGGTGTCCATTGTCGGACCCAAAATTGACATCACACCAGATTCACGTCTTCTTTCAATACGCACCTGAACCCATTGTCGTCACAGGTACACATATGCACTGCAAGCGTGTTCAATGTTGATGATAGCTGTCCATGTAATGCAGCACAGATGCACAGACATACCCAGGGTACCGGGTCCATAGAACTGCGTACACATCACAGTCCTGCACACATGAAGGATGTGTAATGGGTACTGTTGATTGTTGCAGTCAAGGGATTCTGGGTATGTAGACTCTGGGCCCGGTGTTGCTTCGCAGCCAATCCTTTGTCCCGCCCTGTGGGAGGGATGTGTGTAGCACCTGCCATACTATCCGCTAATGATGCAAACCATCCACTGGAGAATGCTAAATGCAGGTGTGAAATGTGTACAGCCGTATACTAGTGTCCAGTAGGCAATTGTCATGGATGGACAACCGTATGCCCAAGATGCCACCCACAACCGCAAACCCGGGTAAATTACACAGCCGCGGTAAGGCATAACACAGGAAATACACATAGGGACTGCAGTTGACATTCCACATACAAAGTCGGACCGCTGTGCCAACACCGGCGTACACAGCACTCAATCTGCCAGCAACAGACTGAGGAGCACCCGCTACCATACAGCGGAACAGATGTGCGACCTGTGGAACACATACTAATGGCACACACACAACGTCACGTAGGATATGTAAACTATGGCATTCCCACCTATGAAGACAACATGGTTAAATGAATACATAGGTAATCAACATGTTCGGTGGTGTTATATTGGAAATACAGTGACGGATATGTCCCATTGGGATGTCTGCGGTTTATATGAAGCAGTTGCTAACCAGCATCTTTGGATGTATGTCATTTGTCCACAGTACTAAATCACCTGGTTATGTAGCACCATGTGGAATGGGTAGTCCAACAGACATCCGCGATTGCTGAACACACAGTATCGGTGAAACCCACTGCTCACAAGGACACAGTCCGACAAGCTCTACATTTTACATATGCACAGTGGTGTCCATTGTAGGACCCAAAAATTGTGGAAAGACCCAAATTATGTCTTATTTCAATGTGTACCTGTACTCATTGTCGTCACAGGTACACATATGCACCGCAAGCGTGTTTAATGTTGCTGATAGCTGTCCATGTAATGCAGCACAGATGCAGAGAAATACCCAGGGTACCGGGTCCATAGAACAGCGTCCACATCACAGTCCCGCACACATGAAGGATGTGTAATGTGTACAGTCGATTGTTGCAGTCAAGGGAGTCTGGGTATGCAAATGTGGTGCTCGGTGTTGTTTGGCAGATACTCCGTTGTCCCGCTCCGTAGGAGGGATGTGGGTATAGCACGTGCCTTACACACCAGTAATGATGCAAAGCATCCACCAGATACTGGTAAAAGCGGGTGTGAAATGTGGCCAGCCCTATATCAGTGTCCAGTAGGCAATTCCCATGGATGGAGAAGTGTACGACCAAGATGGAACCTATAACTGGACACCTGATGGAATTATACAGCTGCAGTGAGGCATAACACAGGAAATACTGATAGGGATTACAGTAGACACTCCCCATACACAGCCAGACCGCCGTGCGAATACCGGCCTACACCAGTCGATCTGCCAGCAACAACATGAGGATCACTCGCTGCCATACTGCGGAACAAATGGGCGACCTGTGGGACACATAGTAATGGCACACTAACAACTTCAACTAGGAAGGTCATAGGATGTTTCAACACTGGCGTTCCCGCATATAATGAACATCCTTCAATGAATAAATACGGTATACATGTTGTGGCTGTGTTATATTGACAATACAGTGGCGTATATGTCCTACTGGGCCTTTTGAAGATTACCTAAAGCAGTTGCCAACCTGCAGCATGACATCCATACCATTTGGGTTACTCGTAGTAGGACACGGGTTCCGTAGCACAACATAATATGTGTAGTCAAATACACATCCGCGATTGGGGAACATACAGCAGCGTTCCCAACCACTTGCCAGATGGACACAGTCCAACATGTTCTACATTCTACATATGCACATATGTGTCCATTGTAGGACCCAAAAATTTCCTATAGCAGTGGCGACCCGCTGCGATTGAGAGAAAATGATGAACTACAGACGTGACTACGGCACAGCTGCAGATATGCATCACTAGCGTGTTCAAGGTTGTTGACAGCTGTCCATGAAATGCGGGACAGATGCCCAGAAATCCACAGATTGTGTAGTCTACACATGTGCGCCCATATCCCATTCCCGCACGCATGGAGGATTTCAATGGGTACTGTCGAGGGTTGCAGCCATGGGCTCTTGGGTATGCAGAAATGGGTGTCGGAGACGATTGGCAGATGATCCAATGTCCCGCCCCGTGGGAGGGATGTGGGTGCAGAACATGGCTTACCCCCCACCAATAATCGCAATCGTCCACCGGAGAATGCAACATGCAGGTGTGACATGGGTATAGCCGTACACCAGTGTCCCGTAGGCATTTTCCAAGGATGGACAAACGTACGGACATAATGGTACCCATAATAGCAAACCTGGTCAAATCACACAGCTGTAGCAAGGCATAACACGGGAAATACAGATGGAAACAACAGTAGACAGGCCCCTTAGAAATCCATCCAGCCGTGCGAATCCCTGCGTACACAGCAACCAAGCTGCTAGCAAGTATGTGGGGATCACCTGCTGCCACTCCGCGGAACATACGGGCGACCTGTGGAACACATGGTAATGGCACACCAACAACGTCAACTAGGAAGGTCATAGCATGGTTAACGTATGGCGTTCCCACCCATAAAGAACATCCTGTCATGAATAAATAGGGTCTACATGTACCGGCTGTGTTATAATGGCAATACAGTGGCGGATAGTTCACAATGGGACCCCTGAGGATTACTTAAACCAGTTGCCAACCTGCAGGACTACAGCAACACCATATGGGTTACTTATGGAAGGACACGGGTTCCGTAACACTACATAATATGGGTAGGCAAACAGACATCCGCGACTGGGGAACATACAGCGGCAGTCGAAACCACTGGCCGAATGGACACAGTGCACCATGCTCTACACTTCACATATGCACATTGTTGTCCATAGTAGGACCCAAATATCTGTCCTTAGGTGTTGGCAACAGGCTGCTATTGTGCGACCCTGAAGAAGTGACAGCCGTGACTACGGCACAGGTAGATATAAGCACCACAAGCGTGTACAAGGGTGATGACAAGTGTCCATTAAATGCAGGACACATGAATCGGACTCCACAGGTCGCCGTGTCCAGACACGTGCGTTCACATCCCATTCCCGCACACATGAAGGATGTGCAATGGGTACTGTCGAGGGTTGCAGTCAAGGGAGTCTGGGTATGTAGACTCTGGGCCGGTGTTGCTTCGCAGCCAATCCTTTGTCCTGCCCGTGGGAGGGATGTGCGTAGCACATGCATCACTCTCCGCTAATAATGCAAACCATCTACCGGAGAATGCAAAATGCAGGTGTGAAATGTGTACAGCCCTATACCAGTGTACAGTAGGCAATTCACAGGGATGGACAAGCGTATGACTAAGATGGCACCCATAACTGCAAACCCGGTGGAATTACACTGCCGTAGTAAGGCATTACACAAGTAATACACATAGGGACTACAGTTGACATTCCCCATACAACAAACACAGACAACCAGCCGATGAAGTCCAAAGCAAAGACGAGGTACTGTAGGGACCGTCAGTGACCACTCAGAGCACACCAGGAATTAAAGGCAGTCACCATAGTCTATTGGAGCCCACTTCGTCTGCTTCATAAGCAGACTTATTCAGAATACATACACTGCAGTCCAACCTACTACATTTAAAAGCATTAATTGGTCAGTACATTAGATGTGCTAGGTACTAATTACATGCCTTAAAGGCAGACAAGCAAACAAACCTTACTTGGGTTACAGATCCCACACAGTGAGGACATCAGACATTTCTTCGAAAGGTACAGTCTTCATCGGAAAATAGAAATATATGTACATATATGAAAGATGAACCAACAGAAAATGTTTTCCAAATGTCTGACTGTGTAAGATACATATATATGTCCTACGGATTGTGCCAATATATTAACAGAACTGCAGACACCTAGTAATATAAATGAACCATAATATATACACATAAACCGTATGATTATGACTACTGTAAAATAGACCAACGAAATTTAAAGATTCACAATGTGCTAATGTAAATATTCATGTAGAAGGTTACTTAAATAAATCAATTCAGACATCCATGTCTAAATACTAACACAAGGCCAGCGAGGTGCTTGCCCTCACATGTACTGGGATGTTGTTCCACAGCATAGTTTGTGTCTGGGTGATGAATCTGTCCCAACAACACGTTCGATTAATGACAGTGTCAAGGTGTACGCCAGCTGCCCTTGTGGTTGTGAGGGATCTAACTTATTTTCGTGAAGCATACTCATCAGATCTGGGTTCGACATAGCCTTGTATGCCAGGCACGGGTCACCTCTGGGCAAGTGGTATGCAACTGTATACAGCTGGATTTCTTTCAGTCGGTCAGTATAACACATGTACCTGAGCCCCTGCATCTGTTTGTCGATGAACTGTTGGTGCCTTTCCAGCTGCTGCAGGTGTTGGGTCAGATACATTCTGAACAGGGCATTGTACCCAATCATAGGTCTAATGAGTGATGAGTACAAGGGGACAATGACCTCCCCTGATCTACATGTGAATCCCTTCATGATGATGTGGGCAATGTGGATGGTCTACCTAACTATGTTAGCAACATGTGTGTCCAACGAACGGTTAACAACAACACGTGTCCCCAGATCACTGGTAACCCCCTCTGTGCTCAGTGGATTGCCACCTATATGGTAGCTCGGGGTAACCTTGTTCTTCCCGAAGGGTATGCCTATGCATTTCCTTGCATTTAGCTGTAGGACATGTCTCTGGTACCACTTATCAACATCTGTGAGGCACTCCTGAAGGATATCTGTGTCAGATGTGTGTCTGACTTTGGCACCCGGTTTGCAGTCATCTGCAAACATTGTCACCCATAACCCCCCTGTGTATGCGTGTACATTGGAAACGTAGATGCTGAGAAATAGTGGACCCAGGACTGAGCCCCATGGGACACCACCTGTGACTGGCTGTGAGTATGACATGGCGCCAGCAACTATGGCCATGTGTGTTCTGTGACTTAGCCAGTTTGCAACCCATATGGCGATGTATGGATTTACATTCAAGATGACGGGTTTATCAATTATACCCGAGGGGGGTATTGTGTCGAAGGCCTTTGCCGGGTTGAGGTAGGCTGTATGGACTGCTTTACCCTCATCAATGGCCTTGGTGACTGATTCTACAAAGTGAAACACGTGTAAAAGGCAGGATCTGACTCTGACCAAGCTAAACTGGGTTGTATCCAAAGTATGCGAGTCCCCTATGTCTTTATCTATGTGTTCCATTATGATCCATCTCCATGGCTTTGCAGATAAGGCTTGTCAAACTAATGGTATGGTAATAACCAGGGTCAGTGGAGGCACCATCTATGTGGAGTGTGACTACAGTCGCCCTGTGCTACTACTCGGTACGTATCCTGAGGTGAGGCTAAGATTAAACAGCTGTCCTAAGTGTGGGTTTAATTCCCCATAGAGTTCCTGGAGTACACAGCTGGGACACCATCTGGACCCATGGATGCTGTGTTGACTGCCTTGGGGCTGGATGTGGGTAATGCTGGACATACCCACGGCAGACGTGGCGCGTTCCCGAGTCCGATGCCCAAGGGACCACACACATAGCCGGCCTTAGGCATAGGCCAAGTAGGTAGCCGTCTAGGGCGTTGCTCTACTCGGGGCACCTTTACAGACTCTATTTGGTGTAGGTAGACCAGGAGGGGGGTAGCGGGTGATGTATCGGTGGCAACTTCTGCCTAGGGCACCACTTAACCTAAGGCCACTCTTCCCGTGGGTAATACAGCAGTACCCACACCCAGACGCGGGTCATTGCTAGGGTCATTGCTAGTATGGCATATCATCTATGTCAAGAAACCATATATCCCCAGACATAATGGCACAGCATAATGCCTGTTCGCGCCCAAAGGCAGACATACGTCACCCGCGGCGGTGCGGACGTACTGCGCGAGATGTCCGTTAACAATGTCGACATAGTCTCGCTTTGTGAAACAAACTCCACATAGACATTCAATACTAAACAGCGACGGAGAACCCGATGTCCTCGTGGCTGAGCTGTTCAACCTGTTCCGCCATGTGAAATGTGTGTAGCACAGCGGAACCGGCCCAAACCAAGCAACGGACATGTCTGTGGCTCAGTGAAAGTCGTCACGCAATGGTAAACCCTTGTAATATTGCGACACAGGCCATACATACGGAGGGTTAGTAATGGAAATTGGTCCGTTCGACCAGACCATGTGCAATTAGTATAACAACATCTACAACGGGTACACCGGCCAATCGGCGCACACGGTTACGAATAAATGGGGGGGGGCCGTGACATGGTACCATGGACACGGACAAAACGTGCCCATGTGACTCATCTAACATTCGTACAGGGTCAGGGCAGTCCCGTACAGTGGGCGGACAAGACCAAACCCAAAGCACCACAGCAACACCCTGACAATCGAAGGCCTGTATGCGTATGGGATATAAGCACCTGTCATCTGAACAGCCCTGCGGTGACGACATATGCATCCTGGGCCATGAGCGAGGGGGAATTAGGAATGTTCAACATGCAGTACCGCACCTTTCCCAGCAGGAGAATGGATGCCTGTGACGTGCGTGTGTGCGGGGGGGGATATGTAAATGTACATAGGTACCATGGGTATGCATATTAATGACAACGAACAGCTAACGTGTACTGGTCACAGTAACCGGCAAACGTGAATGCAGTCACGTTTGAATTACGACTATAGAACATATAGATGTGCACGTAATGCGTCCATGCTGCAAAGACTGTTACATATATAAAGCTGTAAGTGCTTTATGCACACGTCCGTCAACCGGATCAGACATATGTTACCGGAATAGTCACAACTAACGCAAACCACGTAATCACACAGACACTGTAAACATATATAAACGGACTACGGATATGCATGTGCGCCTGCGCGTAACCCACAATCCGGACATGCGAGTGTGCGTGTGCGTGTGTGATCCAGTGGAACCAGGGAAGGTTACGGATGTCTCCTCCACACATTTACATTCATAAGTGTGGAATATATGCTTAAATAGTACTTATTGATTCCATGCTTTGTTATCGTAATGCTACTATTATACACATTGATATACAATATCCTGATCAACACACTACATTCTAAGGTGCACTCACAACAAGTATCAACTATGTGTCAGGATACTGATTGTATTTACCAATATTGTATATATATTAACACATTGTTGCCGTATTATCGTTTCCATGAAGTAATGTATGCAACACTGATTTGTATATGTCACGTTATAATCAAGACTTGGAGCACTGTCCACCTAACTATGAGCAGGTTTATTTATTATTTCGCTTTAAACCGACTCTGCAGAAAGTGTATAAGGGACGGCTATGTCATGCATTCCGTACTCCGACGATGCCCCATGTTAGTAGGTGAAAGAGCTCAGTATCCTTTCACTGTGGAGTCTATCGCATTTGACAGTGTCTGTTTTTGCCGATATATATTCCATAATGTCGTTTATGAAGATGGGCAGGACGCAAGGTTTGCTGTATTTCCGCATACTGGCACGTGGATATAGATAGGCCATGTAATACAAACGATGGGTAGTCAAGCAGACATCCACGATTGGGGAACATACAGCGGCAGTCAATACCACTGGCCAGATGGTGACAGTCCAACACGTTCTACACTTTACAAATGCACATCGGTGTCCATTGTAGGACTCCAAAAATTAAGGCGTTAAGACCGTTATCCATCGGGATCAGCCAATAAGAGTACAAACCGTGACTACGGCACAGCTAGACATATGCACCACCAGCGTGTTTAAGGTTGCTGATACCTGCCCATGACATGCAGGACATATGAACAGAGGTCCCCAGACTGCCGTGTCCATACATGTGCGTCCATATCCCAGTTCCGCACACATGAAGGATGTGTCAGGCGTACCGTGGGGGGTTGCAGCCATGGTATCCTGGGTATGCAAAATGGGGCTCGGTGTTGTTTGGCAGATAATCCGTTGTCCCGCCCCGTGGGAGGGCTGCGGGTACAGGACGTGCCTTAGTCCCCACTAAGGATGCAAAGCATCCATTGGGTAATGCTAAAGGCAGGTGTGAAATATGTTCAGCCCTACATCAGTGTCCAGTAGGCATTTCCCAAGGATGGACAAACGTACGGACAAGATGGCACCCATAATAGCAAACCTGGTGGAATCACACAGCCGTAGTAAGGCATAACACAGGACATACAGATGGAAACAACAGTAGATACACCCCGTAGACATCCATCCTGCCGTGCGAATCCCAGCGTACACAGCAGCCAAGGTGCTATGAAGTATGTGGGGATCACCCGCTTCCACTCTGCGGAACATATGTGCGACCTGTAGAACACATATTAATGGCACACCAACAACGTCAACTAGGAAGGTCATACTATGGTTAAAATATGGCGTTACCACACATAAATAACATACTGTCATGAATAAATAGGTTCTACATGTACCGGCTGTGTTATAATGACAATACAGTGGCGGATAGTTCACAATGGTACCTCTGAGGATCATCTAAAGCAGTTGCCAACCTGCAGTACTACAGTAACACCATATGGGTAAATTGTGGAAGGACACGGGTTCCGTAGCACTACATAATATGGGTAGGCGGACAGACATCCGGGACTGGGGAACATACGGCGGCAGTCAAACCCACTGGCCGAATGGACACAGTCCAACATGTTCTAAACTTTACATATGCACATCGGTGTCCATTGCAGGACCCAAATATTACTCCTTAAGTAAGTGTGGGCAACATAGTGTGAACCGGAAGAGGTGACAGCCGTGACTACGGCACAGGTAGATATATGCACCACAAGCGTCTTCAAGGGTGATGACAGCCGTCCATGAAATGCAGGACATATGAATAGGACTCCCCAGGCTGCTGCGTCCATAGACGTACGTTCACATCCCATTTCCGCACACATGAAGGGTGTGCAAGGGTACTGTCTAGGGTTGCAGACATAGGATCGTGGGTATGCAAAATGGGTGTCGGTGTGGATTGGCAGATGATTCGTTGTCCCGCCCGCAGCGGACGTGGCCATGGCATATGCGTTACTCCGCAATACTAATACCGATCATCCACCGGTAATGGAGAATGCAGCTGGGAAATGTTGACAACCCGATACTAGTGTCCAGTAGGCAGTTCCCATGGATGGACAAACGTCGCCAAGATGGCACCCATAGCTGCAAACCTGGGGAATCCCACAGCTGTTGCAAGGCATAACCCAGGGAATACAGATAGGGTCTACAGTACACTCCCCATTCAAAGCCAGACCGCTGGGCAGATACCCGCGTACAGCACTCAATCTGCCAGCACATCTATGGGGATCACACGCTTCCATACAGTGGAACAGATGGGTCACCTGTGTAAACATACCAATGGCACAATCTCCACGTCTGCTGGGAATGACATACGAAGGTCAAACTATGGCGTTGCCAACAATGAAAGACATCCTTCAGTGAATTAATAGGAGTGATGTCAATAGACCATGGCAAACACCCAATGAACAGGGAAGACTTGCTGGCACCCTATGGCCACAAACCATGCCACACATAGGTAGATGGAACAGTCAACTTAAACATTTCGTCCACGACAAGTCGCATATGGTATCCAAAGGTACTTCATAGACATGTATGCGCTATCACCCGTTGGCCCCGTGAGACTTACACATAACATGGAAGTATCCAGGCTTTAAATGTCCACCCTTACACTTCCATTTGTCACTGTCTATGCGAGCAATGGAGATGTAGCCACAGCATAGAAAGCAGAGACGTACTGCTAACGAAACACACACATGTCAACATCACAGAAAGCATACTATGAACACACGTATTACATGATATTGTACTATGAAACACCAACAAACCAGCAACCTGCAGCAGGAATAGTCCCCGTAGTTCGACACAACACAAGTCTTCGTAACATTTAAACAGTTCATTACAACATGCAACGTTTTCGTTGTTTCCACAACGTGTGCAGAAAAACAGCTATGTCTAGGAATGTTCACAATCAACAATGTGAGTCTTAACATGATTTTAAATATCACACTGTTGATTGTGAACACTTTAAGGATTTGCTTATTCAGTTGTATTTGCGAAAGCACCGGAAACACACACACACACGGAAGGGACGGGAGATGAATCTACGCCTATTTACATGAACTCAGTACAGTATGAAGCATTCACAGAACGCTACCGAGTTAACTGACGTGAGCGCTGTCAGAGGCATACTTGTAGGCTGCTGACGTCACCCGCAAGACAATAGTTGGCAATAGCCAAGGCATGTGTTGCGGAGCGTCTAAAAGCATAATCAGTCGCAGAGGCAGCTGGAAACACACACACACACACACACACACACACGGAAGGGACGGGGGACGAACCTACGCCTATCTACATGAACACACTACTGTATGAAGCATTTACAGAACGCTGCGGAGTTTACTAAACAGAGCGCTGTCACAGGCATACTTGTAGGCTGCTGACGTCACCCACAAGACAATAGTTGGCAATAGCCAAGGCATGTGTTGCGGAGCGCCTAAAAGCATAATCAGTCGCAGAGGCAGCTGGAAACACACACACACAGAGACACACACACACGGAAGGGACGGGGATGAACCTACGCCTATCTACATGAACACACTACTGTATGAAGCATTTACAGAACACGCTACCGAGTTTACTAAACAGAGCGCTGTCACAGGCATACTTGTAGGCTGCTGACGCCACCAAGAAGACAATAGTTGGCAATAGCCAAGGCATGTGTTGCGGAGCGTCTAAAAGCATAATCAGTCGCAGAGGCAGCTGGAAACACACACACACACAGAGACACACACACACGGAAGGGACGGGGACGAACCTACGCCTATCTACATGAACACACTACTGTATGAAGCATTTACAGAACGCTACCAAGTTTACTAAAGAGAGCGCTGTGACAGGCATACTTGTAGGCTGCTGACGTGACCGGCAAGACAATAGTTGGGAGTAGCCAAGGCATGTGTTGCGGAGCGTCTAAAAGCATAATCAGTCGCAGAGGCAGCTGGAAACACACACACACAGAGACACACACACACGGAAGGGACGGGGACGAACCTACGCTATCTACATGAACACACTACTGTATGAAGCATTTACAGAACGCTACCGAGTTTACTAAACAGAGCGCTGTCACAGGCATACTTGTAGGCTGCTGACGCCACCAAGAAGACAATAGTTGGCAATAGCCAAGGCATGTGTTGCGGAGCGTCTAAAAGCATAATCAGTCGCAGAGGCAGCTGGAAACACACACACACAGAGACACACACACACGGAAGGGACGGGGGACGAACCTACGCCTATCTACATGAACACACTACTGTATGAAGCATTTACAGAACGCACTACCGAGTTTACTAAACAGAGCGCTGTCACAGGCATACTTGTAGGCTGCTGACGTCACCCACAAGACAATAGTTGGCAATAGCCAAGGCATGTGTTGCGGAGCGTCTAAAAGCATAATCAGTCGCAGAGGCAGCTGGAAACACACACACACAGAGACACACACACACACACGGAAGGGACGGGGGACGAACCTACGCCTATCTACATGAACACACTACTGTATGAAGCATTTACAGAACGCGCTACCGAGTTTACTAAACAGAGCGCTGTCACAGGCATACTTGTAGGCTGCTGACGTCACCAGCAAGACAATAGTTGGCAATAGCCAAGGCATGTTGCGGAGCGTCTAAAAGCATAATCAGTCGCAGAGGCAGCTGGAAACACACACACACAGAGACACACACACACACGGAAGGGACGGGGGACGAACCTACGCCTATCTACATGAACACACTACAGTATGAAGCATTTACAGAACGCGCTACCGAGTTTACTAAACAGAGCGCTGTCACAGGCATACTTGTAGGCTGCTGACGTCAACCGCAAGACAATAGTTGGCAGTAGCCAAGGTATGTGTTGCGGAGCGTCTAAAAGCATAATCAGTCGCAGAGGCAGCTGGAAACACACACACACACAGAGACACACACACACACACACGGAAGGGACGGGGGACGAACCTACGCCTATCTACATGAACACACTACAGTATGAAGCATTTACAGAACGCGCTACCGAGTTTACTGAGCAGAGCGCTGTCAGGAGGCATACCCCTACGTGAGTGGTATAATTTGCAGAGGCAATGCGCCCGATCGGGAGTTCGGACAGAGTGCGCAGTCACGCAGTCTGTTACCATCCCAAGGTCGCCGTACACTAACACGTTAGTGCTGCAGTCGGGAATAACAAGTAACTACTGATCAGTACATCACTGCATACTGGGCATGCTCAGACACTTAGACTCGGCACAGGGCAGACATGCATACACATGGTGCGACGGCATGGTTGGCGGAATGTGGACCGTCGTGTGTGTCCAGCCACACAACAGAAACCTGGCCATGCCACAGACGTGGCCGTTGCGTAGGGGATACAGGCATGCACCCGGGGTATAACTGCAGACGGGCGCGGTGTGCACTGTGCTGTGTGTCTATCTACACAGCTGCCTACTGGGCATGCTCAGACACTTAGAGTCGGCACAGAGCAGACATGCATACACATGGTGCGACGGCATGGGTGGCGGAATGCGGACCGTCCTGTGTGTCCAGCCACACAACAGCAACCAGTCCATGCCACAGACGTGGCCGTTGCTGCGGGAATATCTAGGTGCAATTAACCATGTGTAGGACTGGCCTACAGTTTGTTGCATGCTACAGACAACCCTCCCAAACACAGGATACCTTCACAGATGTCCTGAGGACACTGGTGAGTGGGCATGCTCTCACAACAGCACCGTATTGGGTGACATGAACCACCCATACATAGCCTGGGAACATTACCCATGGCACAACACACTCGCCAGCAGTCCCAGGTTTTCACACACCTGGCCACTGATAAACACCCATGCACCATACATACTAGGGGGATGTCTGACAGTTCTGCCCATCACACATGGTGAGGATATGCCCCACACAGGATGTACAGCCCTCAATGGTGATGCAAGACCGTATAGTGGATCCACTGGTCATCCACTCATGTAACCAACACCAGCATAGGGGACCTCAGTGATGACCTCTCCACAGAAAACCACACACATCATACGACCGGTGTGGTACCCTACAAGTCCTCCATGCCAGTGTTGAACACAGGCCAGACCAGCAAACGCCTAACGAATGCCTTCCCGACCACCCACATGCATGTCTGCAACAGGCAAACATGATGACATCAGGACCTTGTCCACCACAGGTAGGCACATGGTGTGGTGGACCGCAGCCACTGACTACCTGTACATCAACAGTTGGAGCTAATACATGGCAGAGCAATGACAGTACCAGGGAAACCATCACCCATTCATACCGGCGTCACCATACGCCCCACATACCATCATCCACGGCCGCTTGTGGGAGTGGTACTGCAGAGGGCACATGAGACAACCACAGGGCCTTCCCTAACTGTGGTAAGGACATGGTTGGGGGCACACAGACTTGCCTGGAAATGGTCCAGAATGGTACAACAGTCACTGCACCCACAGACATTGTCTGCAAACCACAGGACATGTTCCATGCATACATCCCCCCCCCCAACAGGGAACATATCCATCCCACCAGAGTGTATCCTCCCAAACATCTCATATGGCCTGGAGTGATCCCATATCTCTATGGCGGTTGACACGTCAGCAATGGGCACCGATGGTGTCCCTGGCTGTGTGCTACCCATCCTCATTGAGGCCCTCGGCCCACACATGCGGCCACTGTGTCATGTTAGCCTTACTATGGGCTATGTCCCCAATGGATGCCATATGGCATCTGTGGTCCCACTATGCCAGGGTAGTGCTCCTATGGACTGTCAACAGCCACACCCTATACGCTTGACAAGTGTTGTCTGCAAAGCTGTGGGGAGGTCCATACAGGTGGCCATGGTTACAGATAGCGGTGTACAGCCAATACCGAAACATACCCACAACTACATAGTCAAGGGCGGATCCTGCCTCCCGAACCTGCTCGTCCAGTCTGGAGTGGTCACCAAGGCCATTGATGGGGATACGTGGGTTTGCACACAGTACCATGACCTGGTGGGAGCGTTCAGAGCACACTACACATGGGACCCATGGAAAGGCTCGCCAGCATACATGTGGGGACATATGTCACCCGATGCTTCTCAGACAGGTTGGAGGTCACACCACACAGGGTTGGTGCTCAAGGTGCCTTGTCACACTCATATCTGGACCCAGTGGAGGCCCACAGGGCTCACTCCTGGGCCCCCTGCCATATGGCATCCGACCTTCCAATGTGCATGCAATCATAGGGGGATTGTAGCAGACAAGGTATGCAGATGACTACGCACCGGCCAACATACCCAACACCCCATGTTACACGGACATCCACCTAGGGCGTCATAGACATGGATGACTGGTGCCAGAGCCATGGCCTGCTACTAAATGCCAGAGAAGGTGCAGCCCTACCCAGTGTGAAGGACATGTTCATACCAATGTCACATGTAGGTGGTACGCCATTAAAGATGGTGGACGTGTTCAGGGAAATGGCTACCACACCTGTCGGCAACCTCTGTCAACACACACAATGGCAATGTGGGTGTGAAGACATTCCATTGTGGCCTCCTGGTCTGGATGGAATCGCAACCACATCAGGGGTGTTCATTGTACCCCTGTACACATCACACACCAGAGCAATGACTGCGTACAATGGCACATGTGGCCTGTAGCTAACCTGACGCCTGCAGCACTCGGAAGGACCGCAAACGTTCCACAAGACGGGGATGACGGTGCTAGGACATGTGTCACAAGCTGCACGGCCAAGGGGACACCGGCTGTGGATCTTCACAGCACAGCTGCTCCGTGGTGATCTGTGCCTGACATACACGGCCATGTCTGACCTGGGTGACATGGGCACATTCCACCTCCCAGGCTCCATGCAAACACGGGCACAGAAGCGACTGTCAGACACCTCAACACAAAGATGAGTGGGACGTGCTGGGGGAACAGGGTTAACGGCCAGACACCCCTACAACACGGGGAGGAGTGCCAGGCCATGTGAAGGAAAGGCCCTGACTGCCTTTGTCCAGGACTGCTAATGACATGTGGATGTGTGACGATAGTTATGCGCCAGGCAACATCTGTGTGTCACTGCTAGACCAGGGACTGGGGACTGATGGATATGGCATCCCCATCCTGAGGGGTGTTAGACGCCACACACAGTCATGCTAGGTCCACACATGTCGTAGGGCACATATCCTGTTACGTTCATGTGCGCCTATGTACCTATGTAGGGGTCCATGCCGGATGCGGGTAACTGTGCTATGCTGATGTTGCCAGACATGCCTGTGGGTACCACCACTACACGTGGGGAACTAATTACAGTGCTCCCAGTAGGCACGTGCAAGTACACCATCAGTATCATACGGGTTAACTGCACCGACATGGTGCTACACATGTAACCACCACACATACTGTGTACACATATCAATGAATGCTGCACCTGTCCTGCATGGTATGTCTGCTGCATGATGTCCGTGCACAACCCACATCACATACATACCTGTCACCAGCCATACACACACACCACAACATACACATCACGTACTATGCGGACACAGGTATCACATACACCTCTCACTATCGTGTCCACCCTGTGCATCAGAATATGTTAGCTTAACCGTGCAGTGATGGTGTAGCTCACAGTTATGCGGCAGAGACTTCATCATATGCACAGGGTGATATGTGCCACAGGCATGGGCTGTACCAATGGATGACATCATGTGTGTGTGTAAGGGCCAGTGCATTGAGTGGGCATGACTATGTAGATTGCATGTGGGTGTGGTGGAGCCCTACAGTTGTGTCTGCTGTGTGTGGGTGTGTGTGTACACAGTTCAGTCATCTGTGATGCCTACACGGGGTATGCTTGGCAGCCCCTGACTGTACAGTGCAGGTGTTACGGCTCACTGTGTCTGCCGGCGGCGACCTGACCCGCGCCTGCCTGGGGTCGCACGGCATGACCGGGTGGAGGTACGGACTGTCCACTCTCCGATGTCACATGTCCGCTGGAAACGTGCCCACGACGGGGCGTCCAGGCCACGTCCACGTGGCCTGCTCTGTCCTGGTGTGGATGGTGTAGTAGCAGCTGCAGTGCTGCTGCTACCAGCACTGTCTGGGTGGGCATGGGAGGTGGCACGCACACGCTGACCTGCAGCAGGTGGTGTTGCTGGCACACGCCCACGTGCCCTATGCCTCACCCCTACCTGGTGTTCCTGCACGGACTGCGCACGCTCAAGGATGGCCATGCCTCGGTCGAGGATACCAGCCATGTCACCCAATCTCCTATCCAGAACATCGGCAAGATGCTGTTGTGCATTCGCCAATGCCTGGATGTTGTCATTCAGGGTACGGATTGCGGACCTCTGCAGCCTCTGCCCTTCCTGGTTCTGCCGTTCGCACGTGCCTGCGCCGCCATTACAGTCTGGAACATGCGTCTGGTTATACCAGCTGCTGCACCTGTACGGCAGGTGTATGTCTAGCGGTGCATCCCCTACGAGCAGCACCTGCCACATGCCTGCGTGGCACTGCACCAGTCCTTACACTGGCAACATCGTGTGTACCCACACCTTCTGCAGCCACCACACATTCCTGCTCGGGGACAACAGACGCTGACTGACCGTCATCTATGGGCAACGGTGTTGGGGTATGTGTCGGCATCTGAACCGTGTGCGGGGATGAAAGGGAGGTATGTGTGATGTTCTCCAGTGGCACAGAGTCTGCCTGTGACGACCCTGCCTGTGCCTCATGCACATGGTCATCACCACTAGTATCTGTGGGGACACTAGCATCAGATTGACCGCAGGAGGGGAACTCACCTACAGCACCTGTCAATACAAAGACATACCATCGGTTACAATACAGACACACACACACACACACACACACACACACACACACACACACACACACACACACACACACAGACAGCATGCATGTGATAATGCAGGTGGCATGCAGCATTCACACAACACAGACCAGTGAATGCAGACCAGACATTCATAGTGGCAGTATGTACACTGCCCTGGTGGGACAGTACAACAGGCAGGTGTCATTTAGTAGGCATGCAGTACACACATTCATGGTAGTTTGCATGCATCAGCGTGATACACCGTGTGGCCGGGCGAGTTGAGAGTACAGATTGCTGCCTAGACTATGTAATGCACACCGCAAACATGTGCGGTATCATGTGGACATGTGACGATGGTGACCCACCGTGCACCACATCACAATGGCTGTCACGGTGCAGTGTTATGTGTACAGTCTACAGATACAATGTATGGGTAACAGTGATGTCTGTGCAGGTACGTTTGCTGTGAGCTGTGTGCATAGCTGTACAGTGTGTAGTGCGGGCTCTGTGCCACTGCACAGTAGCAGGACACAGCTATGTGTCTGTGCGATGTGACCTGGACGCATTACATTGCCATGTCTGTAAGTCAGTTCAGATGCTCAGCAGCACGTATATGGTGGACATTGGAGGCACCTGTAGTAGCTGGGGAGGCGTTCCATGTCACTGCTGTACTACATTGGATGTCCAGGGTCCACTACAGTGATGAACCCACTATGTGTGTACAGGGTGCACGGTGAGTACCCACTGTGGATGTGCTGTGTGGCAACATGCCTGTAGGTATCAACCATGGCCTTGTCTGTCTGAGTCATTGACTATTGTGTGGTGTGCATGGGTGTTGTGTGTGGTCACTGTATACCGTGACTGGGGCACACACAGGTGAGCATGTCATGCCTAGACACATGGGGAATATCAATACAGCAGAACATGCCTTTGACTAGCAACAGACTTACCTGCAACAGACCCTTGTCCTTGCGACACGCCAGACGTACCTGTAAAGGCATTGCACAAAGGTATACACATTAGCCATTACTATCTCCACAGTCAGCACTGTGCATCTCACATCATGCATGTGTGTGGTAGCATGTGCTATGCACATGTCTGCTAACACAACATAGCATACTATGGTTTGCATCTTGTGTGGCCATATACCTGGCATGTATTGCTATATCATGTGTTGTACTATGACACCCACACGTCGCCTATCATACAAACATGCAACACTGACTTACCATGCGGCTCCAGGCTCATAGCTCATAGCTCGGGAGACACCCACCTCCACGATGGACGCAAGTGTTTCTGCGTGTTCTTCCGTGGGTGTCCCCAGACTGGCCAGGAGCTCCTCCGTGGCTGTGAGTGGGGGCTGGGTTGGTGGCCCACCACCTGTCCCACATTCTTCCCTCGCCATTGCAGTGCCACGCTGTCTTGCATGCCCCATCAGGTCTGTGCAGTGCCTGCGGATTTGTTGATAGCTGCGGTTGTTTCCGCCCACGCTGTTCACCCTCCTGCACATCTCCCACATCTCCTGCCGTTCCTGTGCCTGCTGTGGCACATGGCTAAATAGGGCGGCGTGGTTGCCATGGAGGTATGGAATGATCACCTCCTCCTCCTGTCGGCTGAATGGTGGAAGCGGCAACGTGGCATTATCTGGAAGACATAATGATGGTGGCAGGTCACATTCACACTGCTGTGCTGGCATACTGTTGGAAATACATTGCTATGACATGTACGACATCTGCACAGTGATCTGTGAAGGGCATCGTGGCAGTGACACAGCCGATGTTCTGGCTTCACACCATTGAGCACTGGGTGTCACATCATATCTGTGTGCCACCCCATCACACTGTACACGCACCATGTAGATGTTAGCCTGCCATGGACATGTGTACCTGGCTGCACCTATGTCCATATCAGTTGGCATAGGTCCCCATGTGACGTCTGTGGTACTGTTCACCTGGACGCTGTGTATATGTCAGTACACATCACGTCTGTGTCCATTGTGATGTACACATACACATGGACACCTGCACATGCATGTGTTGTGCCATGTACTTCCACACAGCACTGTACGGGTGCTGGACAACTTGCCACAGCTCACCTGTGTTGCATATGTGATAGACATGGAGCAATGTGTAACCATGACACATTAGCAGGAAAGGCCATGCATAGCATGTACACACACACATTGTGCAGAGCATCACACAGCACCTGTAACATGACAGGGTGCATCGCCGCCACATTACTGCTGTGTATGGTTGATAGTGAGAGTGCCTTTTGTCCATTGCACCATGTGGGACTGTGATAGCTCATGCAGCCTTGCTGGTCAGCTCTGCATGATATGGCAGGGTATGCCACATACATGGCACTGGGTGTGATCCACCTGGGGGTTGACGGTATTGGCAGGGTGGCTGTCCATTGCATATGTCATAGCTGTGTGAATATGGACATTCAACATGTTTATCACCATGGTGTGGACACTGTCCTCGAGCGAGGTATGCTGTACACTGCTTGTTGAGGGTGTGTCTGGTGCATGCAGGTATCACACATCCATGCATACACTGTAGCCCTGGCAGGTGCTATGTGCTGGGATATTGATCGACACAGTGCTGTATGTGGACACACCACTATCCCATGCACATGGATGGCTGCCTGAACTGATGTGGGTAACACATATGTGTACATCCAGTGCCTGCTGCCACCTACATGTCTGCTGCTGCACTACACACCGCCATCCCTCCTCTGTGAATGTGGTGTTGGGCTCAGCAGAGGTATCCATGTATGGGGACAGGGATGTTCACATAGCAGGCCCACTGATGGTATCGTCGATCTGACCATACACATATGATGCACCCCTCACACATACAACCCATTCATATTGTTGTTCACGGAGGCATTCACAGACATACATACACACAGGCATGCACGTCCATCTGTGTCATTGCCTGGACTATTGGTGTGGTTTGGCACCTAACGTGTTTGACTGCAGGTGGCGCAGACCTACTGTGCACATGTGTACATGGTAGGCCTGTTCTACGGTAGGCATCTGTGATGTGCTGTGCACATCTCATATCTGCACATTTGGTTGGTGTCCATCGGTCCACGGGCCAGTGGTGGGACATACAGGGATGTTGCTGAACATATATGCATGCGACCCTGTACAGCTGTGACGCTAGCCTCTCAGATGCTCATGTGTCGTGGACGTGAACACCGTACACACATGTGGTTGTGGGCTGCCGACTGTACCCATCTCCACCTGTGGGTTGCTATCATCACACACACTCCTTGTACTGTATGTTCAGGCTATGCACCTATGTGGGGCTTGTGTGCATGCAATACGATACTATGTGCCTTTGCACCCATCACAGACAATGTCACACAGGTACACGCAGCCATACACATCGCAGCTTGTTGTCAGCACGTCACATGTGGTACACACCTAACACATCTCCTGTGGGACATGGTAATTTGTATGGGCATGTCCAGTTGTCACATACCACAGCTACCCCTACATGACGGCTATGCAGGACATGTGTGTGGACATCTACTGTGACATGTACACGAGCAATGCCCCCTACCTACATCACATGGTACTACCTGTGGAGTATGTGTGTCTGCATCCATGCTATGGCCATAGATGACAATTGTACATCAATATGTGCAACATACCTCATTGGGGTTGTCATGTGCACATGTTCCATGTGTCAATGCATTGTTTGTGTCTGTTGGGCGGTCATTGTTGTGCATGGTTTACATGGCTGACATAGCGTACTGTGTCTGATTCCAGGTACTTCATTGGGCTACCAGCATTGTACATTTCTACAGCACATTCCAGCCATCATGTAGCCAGCTTAGATGACAGTGGGAGGTGTTCCGCCATGTGCACATATGTCACACAGTACGAGGGTGACTGACACACATTGTCAGGACTGGGTTCTGACTGCTGTGGCTGTGTGTACCGGTGTTGACAACCATGACTGCACCAGATGGTGTCTTCTGGATGTGTGACATTCACAACAAACACCTACATTCACATAGCAGCGCATCGTCCACGACAATGGACATTCCTGCATGAACACTGTGTGTCTGTATGACCACTGCATATATCACTGGTGGCCACCAGCATGGCTGCCTACAACAGCAGTGTGTATCCTGTGCAAACATGGGTTACACCAGTCACAACACACCTGTGTCAGATGGCCCTGTAGTGGGTGACAGTGCAGTTCCATTCATCATGTAACAGTATACATCGTGCACCAGTATGTTGCAGACATGTGAACGGCTGTGCTAGTCGACATATGCACACATGACACATCACCTGGTACACCGTGTCTGCCTTGCCACCTGCTATTGTGACCACCCTGTGATGACATTGTACGGCCCACATGGACTTGGACATGTGATGGCTCAATGGTGAATTAACCCTCCAGGTGTGTGTCTAGCCAGGTGTCCAGTAGCCAGTGGTCTGCATGCAGGGATAGTCTACATTGGCCTACTCTGTCACTGGGACTGTTGACTATGGTCATACTGTTGTTATGCAGGCATGTGCTGTTTGTCCAGTCTGATAGTCATGTTCAACCACACTACCGTGGCACACATGACGTGTGGACATCTGCCTAAGGTGTGCAGCCCACATGTACATCTTCACATGCTATGCTGCCTGTGCAGCGGTGTCACATGTCTGTCTCCGGCAGGGCTGTCACAGGTAGGCACAGCATGCAGTGATGTGTGACAATGCTTACACCCTCCACTGTGCTGTACACTAGCACTGCACACACAGTACAGCACACATGTCATTTATCTGCAGTGCCTGGGACCTGCCTCCATGCCCTACACGGCACACCTGCCAGTCCAGATTGTACACAGATCATACCTCCCAGGCACATACCTGGACTGCAACACAGGGGTGGGTGGGTCCCGCGGCACACCGTGATTGACACACATACTGTATATTGCCATGACACATTGCAGCATAGGTAGTGCATGTTCAGATACCCATGTTCGTGGCCTTCGCACATTGTGACAGGCGACAGTGAATACACTGTACACCACAGGTTACATGCCGGTCAGGTTGGCATACTGTACATTGCACCTAGGACAGTTGCTACTGCTATGTATTGCCAGCAACACGCCCTTCCCTAGTATGGACTCCCATGTACCCACACATGCTTGGCCATGCAGTACGCATAGCTGGGTGACACATTACGACACATACCATACCTACACTACCCTCAGCATGCACCAAACCTCCATGTGTCTGTGTGCTAGGCCTACACACCTCCCCCTCTGTTTGCTGAACATCCATGCTTACCATCCCTGCTAGCCACACCCTAAACACACAACCATAGCAGCATGCATGGTACATACACACTACAGCCGGTATTACTGACATCCACTGACAGTGGTAGTTGATGGCATGGCATGGCACCCCGTATGATGGACAGTCTACGTGCCTATGCCAACACTGATCACAGTGCACTTCTGCTACATTTACACACTGGTAGGGACCATGCTATTCCACACTGAGACATGGTGGTACTGGCCTTTTCACAGACGCCACAGTGGTATTCCTGTTCCATGCACACATGCTGTATGGGCACATGTGCAGGCTGTTGCACAGTAGTTATGTTCACCTGTGTGTTGTGTGTCACTTGACAGTCATGGTGTGTCCTGATGGTGCATGACATACTCCACAGCTAGCTACCTACACATGACTGCCAGACATTGCAGTGTGGGCCCTCACGCAGTGTGGTGGTATGTCTCTGCTGTTTGACTACATCCACATTCAATGCAGCATACCACGGTCATGCAGGCATTGACGACACAGATGTTGCTGTCATCGTGCCTGCCAATGGGGTACCTACCAACAATACACACTCACTCACTACAGGGTTCCAATCCTTGGCTGGACATTGTATTAACCCTGTGGACACATACATAGTACTGCCATGCACATGTTATGTCCGGAAACACAGTCCCAATGTCACCTCAAACCGCCGTAGTTGTTGTATCCCGCCAACCTGGCTGTTACATGTCTCTGCAGCAGCACACGCGTCAGTGACTGCTAGCCCATTCATGTACGTTGTGCACCCTGACCACCACACTACCACATCTATCACACTACACATGGATGGTACTGCATTGCACGTGGGGCTGCATCTCTACACCCATGACTGGGCCATTCAGTATGGCACTGGGCCACATCTTGACATACATGCTTCACACACTCATTGACTACCTGCATGCCTTTCCTGGCACCCTTGTTGGGCTTCTGTGCGCCACAGCACACCACATCCCATGCTGGCCACCTGTCATATTATTGCATGGGTGGTTGGGGTGGTACAGAGGGTATCACATCAGACATGATCCGCTCTTTGCCCTTCAGCACCATTCCACTTTATGCTATTGCCAGTGTACACATCCAGCATCACATCGCACCCTATGTCTCGGGATGTTACGCCATGTGCCTTCTGTACAGTTCACACAGTGGTGCAGGCATATCATGCTAACTACAACAAGTCAGGGGCGTGTGACATTGCAGTCCTCAGACATGTGGCCCCTCATGCTCAGTATTTGCATACGTACACTACCTGCTGTCACACAGTACTGTACATGCCTACATATACCACTTCTACATACCTGGCAGCATTCTAGCTCATCCTACTCATGTTGCTGACACCCATACAGGTGTCAGTGTGGCAGATATATCATGTAGATATCATTGCATCAGTTACATCACACATAGTGCATACACATCACCTTTGCATACTGACAGTCATGCGGTGTGTATCACATGGATACTGTCCCTATACAGGCATATCACGTTGTACATGGTTGATGTACACACACATGGCCCACATGGTGCTGTGGTTGCCATATTACACCATGGCGTGGGTACACATGTGCAGGACCACGCATTTCTGGACCGTATGTCTAGCTGATACCTTGGGTGCCCTTGTACCAGTGCCATACACACATGTACACGCAGGCCGTGTTACAATAACACATGTGTGGTGTACCTTACACAATGGATACAACGTTACATGTCTCAGTATAGTCATGCTGTGCTCTCTACCCGGCTCAGACAGTTTACATATGCAAATGACAGTCATGTAACACATCTGTACTCACCTGCATGCCACTAACACAGGGTGTAATCTACTCTGCCATGGGCCATGTTCTCCGCAGTACTGATGCATGTAGTACTCCTACATGGCGTTTGCAGTGGGCAGGGTGGGAGGAGCAGTCCTGCATGTGTGCACATGCCACATTGCTCAGCCCGGGCGTCTGTGTGACATCCACAGACTGGACACACACCGTGCTGTGGGACATAGGTCCTGTGCACATCCCACAGGGGCACACTGTGTCACTAGTCATGTGATAGCTCCCTTGCTGGTAGGGTGACACAGACCCATGGTACCACCACAGCGGACGTACTGTATAGACATGGCAGTTGACATCCACTTCTGCCGTTCAGTGGACACTACCATGGGGGGGGGTGTCAGTACTGTGTACATTGCACATGTGTTTACACACGGCCCTGCTGGACATCATTGTGGCACACATTGCACCTGCTATGGAATGTTTGGACATGGTTACTTGCTGTTCCCTCCATTTGGTACCTATTCTGCTACTACATTGTCCCATATGTGCAGGCCATACATATCTTGTGTATGTACATAACATTAGGCCATCCCTCCATCATGCATGCTATGCCTGTGATACTGTCTATGATTTGTGAACATATCCATCATGACAGCTTTGCATTACACATAATTGACATAGTCGCCTACTGCGTGGGATACGTGCACGTCGTGCGCACATTCCGTATGACATCGACGGTATATGCCCATGCACATGTGTGCTGTGACACTATACATACATGTCCTATCCCCTGCTGTGGCACTTCATTGTTGGATATCCACTGCCAGCATCAGCGTGGGTGGTGGCATTGTTCTGTGTTTGCAACCCCTATGGCAGACCTGGGGTAGGGTTACCACCTGTGCCACTTTGCAAGGGACAGTCCCTCTTTGGGCAGTTGTGTCCTGACAAAATATATTACAAATGGCAAATGTCCTGAGATTGTAGGACATCACTATATCCCATTTTTATGTAAGAGTTGCATAACATAGTTATTTATGTATGTACATTCCTAAATGTTACAAGACACACAATAAGCAACTTAACTGCTACAAGACTACACTTTTCTTTATGCAAAAGAGTACAGTTCTAACCTTTGTACTGACCATGGGTATGTGTCCACCTGTAACATCTGATGTGTGTCCCGATTTCCCACTTTGGCCATTTGAAAAGGTGGCAAGCCGAACCTGGGGTTATCCCGGTGTGTACATGTTGTCCCACTGCTCTGCACGCGTTGTCGAGAGTCGTTGGTATGCTGCGCATTTTAGCATTACATATCCAACCTTCGCCTCTCTCTGCCTGATGGACAGGTATCTTTACCTACACACACCGTTCACATACTGTACAGATTCGTCATACGTATCGTGCGTTACACACCAGTACATGTCGTGGGTTCGACATACCTTTCCGGTTCTGCGTTCGTCTCTATTTCCTTGTTTCTCCTTCTGTATTCCTGTTTGTTCGGTATGAACATACGGTTTGAATATCCAGGGAGTCTTCCTTATATTCGTCACCTGTCGCATGTGGTTTAATCAGGCCAATAGCTGTTTCTCGCTGTGTAATTATGCGCATATCACCGGTGATCCCTCCTTTCGTTAGATTCTGGCGCTGGCACTAGGCCATGGTTCTTTCCTCGTGTGGCCGTTGGTTATTTGCAATACCTTCGTGAGGATGGTATGTATTGTATCATGTTTGTGTGACTGCATCCGCTATGTGTGGTGTCGGGTACATTTCGCTGTGGTGTTAGCCGTGGATTGTGTGTGTTGGGTATGGTATTGTGTTCAACATGTGGGTCTCCGTGTCCTGGCGGCGTCTGTCGATGGCGTTGTGCATTCAGATGTGTAACATGGCTGTTATTTTCCTGTACACAGCGGATGCAAGGATGCATCAGCCGCTGCTAGTGTTTCCCACGAGCTTGTTGTGGGTATGCCGCTGTCATTGACTGCCTGTATGTGTTTGCTACGGTTTTAGCTGTTATCCCTTTGATATGTGCAATGGGGTATATCTGCGGATGTGGGTGACGGGTACGGGGTGTGAGTCTTGCATTTATACATACCAGATATGCTTGTGTGTGTGCTCCATCCCTGCTTGGGGAGATGCAGGTTACCTGTCTGTTGTTCCGGGAATGTTTGTTTTGTTGATGTCGTGTGCTGTCGGTATCACCTGCATGTGTGCTTCCTGCACGTATTCCTCCTTCACATCGGTTATATATCTGCGGATGTTCGTCCGTGCCTACTATCCATTGGCATTTTGTCGCTGATAGTTACGGTGAATGTGGTGCTACTTGGGCGGCCTGTATGCTACCGGTAGCCTCCTATTCGTGTGCCGCTTGCTTACTTCACGGTCGTGGAACACACCGCGGTATTTACGGGACCGTAAGTGTTCACGATCGGTGCCGGGATAGCACATTCGTATTTTCACCGTACATGCCTGATGCTGTGTAACGTTGCCGACGGACCGTGTGGAGTCT
This sequence comes from Protopterus annectens, assembly GCF_019279795.1. Taxonomy (NCBI): domain Eukaryota; kingdom Metazoa; phylum Chordata; order Ceratodontiformes; family Protopteridae; genus Protopterus; species Protopterus annectens. The sequence goes on from NC_056744.1 coordinate 737,330,790, forward strand.
ACCTTATGGCCGCCATACATACGGTCATGGTTTGTACATCGTCCTTTGCATCTCCTGTTGGCTATGGCCCTGTGGTACACTTTGGGACATTTCCGCTTTGCATCGCTTTACGTCGCCACGTGCATAGCCACTGAGGAGATGTCAGTACTACTTTGTGGGTACTGCTGTACATACCTATGGTTCCTGTACTGTATGCCTACGCCTGTTATTACACTCCGCCTGTGACATGTCATCTACATACACATTTTACACTGGCACACACATTACACACAACGACAACCTCACCTCACACATACACATATTGCCGCCATGGCTGTCAACCTTCTATTTCCAGAGTGAGGAACACACACAGTAGTAATGTGAAACAAATGGGCATAATGTGGAACACATAGTAATGGCATAGTGACAACTTCAGCTAAGTAGGTCATAGGTTGATTATAATATGCTGATTTACTTACAGTGAAGAACCTTTAATGAATTACTATGAGTACATTCTATTTACCAGGATGTCATTTATATACATTCCTAACAATGGATGTTTGACAGACATTTTCAATGTGGAACTTGGAGGAACTGCGAGGAACATGAACTGTTTTACACCCCAAATGAGGTACGTTCCTCATAATGTCATACACTTCACTGGTATGCTTTCCGCTTCGCACCGACGGTTGAACACAATACCTCGTTGGCCGCGCCGGTGGCGTGTATCTCGCACTCATATCCTATGGATATGACACACACATATATAGGGTTGCCACCTTTTCAAATGCCCAAAGTGGGACATTTTTTGTAGAAACGTCAGATTTTGCATGCCAACACATACCCACGGCCAGTACAAAGGACAGCAATTCACTTTTTTGCCAGAATACAAACTTGTAGCATTACAGTTGCTTATTCTGTTTATTATAATATTTAGATGTTTCTTCTACAAAATAACTGTTTTATGCAACTAATAAAGAAAATATAGGAAATAGTTTTGTCCTACAATCTCAAGAGATTTGCCATTTTGTCAATGTTTTTGCAGGACACAACTGCACAAAGGGGGACTGTCCCTCACAACGTGGGACAGGTGGTAACCCTACACATATCCCGTTACTGTACCGTGGACTGGTGACCATCCCGACACGCGGATATGTATTGATGCAGGTTAACATTTCCATGGCTAGCATTACCTGCTCTGCCCACCCTCCAGGATGATCGGGTTGTCGGTCACTATGTTTACTATGTGGTGATTTCGCGTCTTACTTATCTGTGAACTTGCATCCCTGGGTTCCATATTACCCTGTTGTACTTTATATCTGTGTATGCGTACATATATTTCTACATGTGTACTGATATGTATTTCTGTATCTGTGTATGCACATGAGTACATATATGTCGACTTGCGGCGATAGTGGCAGCATACTGACTACGCCGTGTGCTGTAGAACCGGCGTCGTTGAGGTGTTGGCGTTCCATGCTCTGCTGGCTATTGGGTGTGCAGTGTTTGGGCGGTGCCTTTGTTGGAGTCACACATACGTCCGCACATACGGTATACATTACGGGCGGACATGTTTGTGTGGCGTCCATTTTACTGTGTGTGCAGGTCAGGAGGTGTCAGTCCATGGGGCCTACACTGTCAAAGTATGTGCTATTCGTTCCCTCTTTGCCAGGGCGTAGGCATATTGGGTACGCCTCTGTCTACCTACTGGGGCTGGCTCAGTGTGTCCATGGCGCTGAACGCCCTGTGCCTGTGCTTGCCCTGGCAGTTGTGGTGGGCTTGGTGGCCCTCCGGCATTATGTCCCTGCAGCAGCTGTTTCCGCAGAATCATATTGTGTAGCATACAACATACTATGAATATGTGGGCACTTGTGCCTGGAGAGTACTGCAAGGCTCCACAGGATGTATCCAAGCACCGGAACCGTGATTTCAACATCCCGAACACACGCTCTATGATTATTCGTTTGTGCGTGTGCCTCATTATGGCGTTCTTGCATGTGTGTGTGTGCATTTCTGATGGGTGTCATCAACCACGGCTCCAGTGCGTAGCCAGCATCCCCACAAGGTGACCTTGTGTGATGTCCCCCCTGGCGAATACCTGATACAGCTGTGAGGCATGCCAGATATGGGAGTCGTGGTAGCTTCCAGGGCTGCCAGCACACACATCCATAATAATGCCCTGCGCATTGCACACGACCTGGCAATTGATGGAGGGGTATCCCTTGCAGTTTATGTAGCGTCTACCCTGCTCCCCGGGTGGTGACTTAATTTCTATGTGCGTACAGTCTATCGCACCCAGGACCTCCGGGTATTGTGCCACACGGTGGAAGCGGCACATATTGCTAGCCAACTCCTCCTGAGATGTGGGGAAATGTATGTGCTCATGGGCATGTGGTAACATGGCATCCAGGAACTGGTGTAGTACCCTGGATGCTGATGCCTGTGAGATGCCCATTATGTCCCCGGTGGGCCTTTGAAAGGTACCTGTAGCCAGTATCCGCAAGCTCACACATACCTTTGTGTCCACTGGGATGGGCTCCCCTCTGTTGTCTCTTGTTCTCAGGCGCGGCCGGCACAGCTCCACTATTTGCTGTAATGTGTCCCTGTCCACCCTGTAGCGCTCTACTATCTCCAGGTCTCGCAGCCCCTGGTAGGTCACCCTTGGTCTGAACACTCTCCTTCTCCTGTGAAGCCGACGGTAGTTGTCGGCACCACCCTCCGCAACTCCGTCTGTCTCTGCCACATACCTATGCATCACGGCCACGGCGGCACCCAGCATATACATATTAAAAGTTCCCCGTCTGTTTACACCCTACGGTGCGGCGTTTGGGAAATCGCGCTGTGTGTTGTGTGCATTCACATTTAATACTGTTGTGCTGTATACCCGGTGATGTCATTGGGTGTGTCTGTGCAGCCGTATCCATGGATTATTTCCATGGTTTTACGGTTGCAACTGCAACGGTACTGCCTGTAGTGTTACATTACAGTTGCCTGCATTGCCTTGGCCTTGCATCTTACATTACTGCATCCTGCAGGCACATGGCATATGATGCATTTTATCTGCAGCCGCAGTTATGCTACCTCTGTACTTGGCTGTGCTATTTCGGTTCTTTGCTCTTTGCATTTCTACTACATCCCCTACTATCTTTGCACTCATATGCCTCCCCTTTCCCGTTATGCAGGAGTCTGCATGCAGAGTTATCAGCTGCCGGCGTTTGCCCTTCCTGCATTGATTGGTGTTGATTGCTCATTACGGCTCTATTTACACTGCTTCCGCATTTCCTCGTATTCTCCGCATTACCTTCCTATATCCGTGGTTGTTGACGGTGAGGCCGTCACATGACTGGTTTAGGGAACGTAGTCATCCTCGTGCACATGCATCTGTACGCGCATTCTGTACTCTCAGCACATCTATTTCCTAACACGCCAGTCCTGATGCTGTGATGTGCATTGTACAGCCCAGATTTGCTGACCTCCAATATCCTTCCTCCTACAGTGGCACACCCCTCTGTGGTTGACATGTATCTCGTGTAGGCCACTCCTCGGTGTAGTACTGCTACGCCGTTTGCTCCATCCTTACGCCGGCCATTTTGCGATTCACTATTATCTGCCACATTTGCATGGAATTGACTACAAATACATGGTTACGGCGCCGAACACCGCCACCACTCCTTGACAACCATTGCACTGGGGTTGAAGCTTTACATACATACTATGGTGTGTGGTGGCTGTGCAGCTGATGTGTGTTATACTGCTCTTTTAGGACATTGTCATATTATTTCATTGCTTTGCAACTTCTGTGCACATATCCCGGGGTCTGCTGTTCTTTCTACGTGCGTGCCATTTATGTCATTTTTACATTTTGTGCATATTTTCTTTGGACATTCTCGGTGCCTTTCCACATTGGCATATTGCACCTATATGATACCTGACTTTGACAGCCTTCCGTTACTCCTCCGGTATGTTTGGGTAAATGTAAACCGCTTTTTGGTTTACATTGCGTGCCTTACGCCTGCGCCACTTCGTGGACCGCTATTTGCCCTCATTTGCATGGTGCAATACCGCACACAGTGTGTTTTGCATACCTACGCCGGGGGCGGAGACGGTCCGGCGCACGCCGGTAGTGCACGTGGAATTCATTCATACCTGAATCGCTCAGCAGCCATATTTGGCGTTATAACGCCGACGCTATGCTGGCGCCTGGCGCAAGGTTCATGAATCCCGGGGAGAGTTTTTCTGACTTCAGCAATTAACTAAGGGCAAAACATAACCATAGTAATTAATTGATTGCTGAGTGCCGAATTAACTTTGAGTGGCAGAATTGGGTGTTTTAGTAATGAATTAAAGTATAAACAAAATAATTTTCCTTAACTGCTTATCTATTCTGCAGCCCACCTAGGCCTCATCATTAACAATTTTGCCTCTGAAGCCATGGTCAAATGGATGAAGTGACTTGTCGATCTATTCACTTCTCTGTATTCTGAAAATAAGAGTACAGTGCTTTGGGTCCTCAGTTATATACACCCACACCTGATTTCCATTTCCTAGCCCAAATTCCTACTCACACCTTGTGTCAGTAGAATTCTAACTCCTCCTCATCTTTGTTTGACTGGCATCTGAATCTCCTCTGTCTTAAATACCAACCCTCTCCCTTAATTTCCCTGCTCAGGAATTCATCTGAGATGTGAGAGAGGAACCATAACAAAGTATTCTGTTATCAAACTCCCTTTATCTTACAATATTAATGCTTTTGTATGTCATTTAAGAGTGCAACTCTATATTTTATATTGAAGAACCTTAATGCAGTTTGCAATGCTCACATAAAAGTGTTGCTATATGCCATACTAAACTATATAAATTATAGACCAAAACTTTACATGCATTCCAGTGATTTTTGACTGTCACCTTTGGTGACATTTCTTTCAGAATTAGCTCAACATTTTTATCTACTTCAGTTTTTTAGCAAGATATTTTTTGTACATATCTGGTTTGTTATAACATGAAACAATATATATCTAAGCACTGCTAAAAAAGACTTAACTACTAAGGGCATATATGTAGAGAGTGCATAACCTGTATGAGATAATGAACTGTTGCATTGCCCATACTTTAGATGGTAATTGCAGTTTTACTGCATCCATTCCAAGAATGCAGTGCTAAGTGTTCACTGGAAACTGAGGGACTGGGGTTATGTAAACAGCAGCTGAAGCATCAGAAGGTTCTGTCATCACGATTTGATTAACAGCTAGCTTTAAGACAATTAGCACTTCCTATGTAAAAGTGTACAGAAATGTATTGTTTATTCAGGGGCCTACAATGCTGGTGGACTCAGGAACATAGTGGCAATCCTCTCTGTAAGAGTATGATTACACCATGGGCTGTCAGCAGGTTTTATATTGAGGTATGAAATGGAATATGCAAGAGCTATCAAGCCTTTTTATAGCTGCTCAAGCTTCTCCAACGACTTATGAATTTTAGGATCTCGAGTTAACAGCTTAGATCTCATTAACCACATACAAGTTCCTACTTAAGGATAAACAGTAGTGTCCTTAAATGATGAAGTAGCTGCCAATCTGACCTTGTAAGTGTAGTACCAAGTTACTTCCAGCATCATTAGTGATTGTGCTGTTAGTGCGCGTACGGTCTGTGACATGCAGTGTGCATCACATAATATGTTGTGGGGGTCTATATCAGAACATCAGAGTTTTAAAACTTTGAATGTTCTAATATCGACCCCTATTCAGCTAACGCTAAAAATAGCGAAGCTGCAGAACACCAAATTCTTTCCTAGGGAAAGAATTCAGTTGGCTGTTTCTGCGGCTTTGCAATTTTCAGCACTGTGGTGGAAAGTTACGGGTCAGGTTCAGGTAAGTGTGCGATTGTGTGGACATTAGGGTTAGGGCACAGGTTAGGCGAGTTAGGGTTAGGGCGCGGGTTAGGTCACTTAGGGTTAGGGGCGGGTTAAGTGAGTTAGGGTTAGGGCGCGGGTTAGGTGAGTGTGCGATAGTGATGGACCTTAGGGTTAGGGTTTGGGTTAAAGTAAGTGGATAGATAGTAGTGTATGTACAGTTTAGTGTAGGGTTAGATGTAGGATTTTAAGTGTATGTGTGTGGATTGCTGTTTTTTTGATGTGCTTGTGTTGTGTGTATGTGTTTCGGAATAGCAATTTTTTTCCATGGGAAAAAATTTGCTGTTCTGAATGTGCGATATTTTGTGGTTTCGATATTTTAGGTTCGATGAAATAGCATTCGCTATTTTCATCTTTTGATAGCGTGATATAAACACTGTTGTGGTTACTAGTGGATCACACTGATCTCCAACATCCATTACATTTCTGTGACATAGGCATTGGTGTCTATGACGCACCTCTTTCTCTGACCTTTGCTCTACACATTTTAATAAGTAAGTCTGTACTGACTCTCTTTCAAAATTACTTAAGATAGCTTTGTGAAGCAGTAAATAATGTGTTAGATGCATATAAGCAACTATATTGAAAACTTTGCACTTTAAGTTATTTATAGAATTCTTATCATTTTTAGCAATTAGTATAAATGCTGAAGTTATCACACAAGGTCGTCAAGTCTAAAAACCTGAGATGATAAGGAAAAGAGTAATAAGAAATAGTATTTGTAAATAGTTTCCTGTCACATATATGTATAAATAATAAATACTATTTGTAGATAGTTTCCTGTAACATACATATAATGTAATATAGTACTATATTTATTTTATTTTATAAAATGCTGTATTTATTTTATTTTGTCTTTGTTTACTGGGGTAGTCCAGCTGGGTTTGGAAGATAAACCCCTTTTCATTGGAGGCCTAGGGACAAAAGCCTCATTGGTCTGTTATACAGAATACAACTATTATCAGATTGTATGATGCAGAAGCAAAATACGATAGCTTATTATCTAAATTGATTACAATGAAAAGACATAGATTAATACATGAAATACGTAGTGGAGTAGCAATCAGTCTAAAGAGTTGTTTTTATTTATTTATGTATTAATTTGTTTATTTATTTATTTTTTGTTAGAGTAGAAGGAGAAAGGGAAATATAAGGTATAGAGAGAGACAGAGCTGGTTTGGCTTTGGCTTAATATAGTCTACACTACAGATAGATAAGAAATAAAACCAAACACAGTGTAAGAGATGAGAAAAAACTTTACTACTTTAACAAAGCAGGCACACTATAATAATCCTAAAAAATTCAGGTCATTGGTCCAAAATCTACTAAATCGAGACAAAGTCAACAACCTGCTCCCACCCCAGAAGACACTTCAACATTTGTTAATAACCTTAACAAATACTTTCTTCAAGCTGTAGCCTCACTTGTCAAAGACAGTCCCACCATCAAATGAACCTACCTCTACCCAAAAAATGATGGCGATATCAGAGAAGGGGAAGACTCTGTGGTGGGGGATGGCTATGTGAGCTTTTGGAGAAGGAAAGGAAGGGGAAAAGTGCATGACTTGGATGCACAGAGATAAGGAAAAGAGCCATGGCTGATCTGTCATTGTAGTTCTAACACTGGGAGAGGAGCTGTACTGGTGTCTCATTATGAATATGCTCCAGACTCCATGGAGGTGGAGAAGTATGTTGCCATGGATAAAGTGAGAGAGAAAGCAAAAAAGGGAAGAGACTTACCTTTGGAGACAGTGGTAGATGTTCTGGTGGATAGTGCTGAAGATGTTGTTCCTGCTACTTGACAGACTGTGGATTGAGTGTGTTGCCATCACCTGAAGGGTCAGGATAACTTTTTCAGATGGTATTGGAATGTCATTCGGCCTTGATAAATTTGCAAAAGCAACCTTTAAAAATTAAAACTGCAGCACGAGGAAAATATCAGTTTGGGACAAGAATGTGATATAAAAGAGCTTGAGTAAGAGGGAGTGCATAAATACTTGGGAATTGATGAAGGATCAGCAATAAAACATGAACAAATGCGAATAAAGCTTAGGAAGGAATACTTTAGAAGACTTAAATTGATCCTGAAAATAGCACTGACATCTAGGAAAAAGATCCAAACCGTAAATCAATTTGCTCTTCCTGTCCTAACTTATAGTTTTGGAGTGATTGATTGGCCCCAAAAAGTGTTGGATAGACTGGATATTAAAACAAAAAGGATGCTTCATGCTTACCAAATGGTTTATAAAAATCAGTGTATACCAAGATTATATATTCCCCATTCTGAAGGAGGGATGGGCCTCCTTGAAACTGATTATATGTATAGATCTGCAGTTGTGGGACTTCACACATATTTACTGACCTCACAAGATCCAAATGTAGTGAAAGTTTTGAAACATCAGGAGAATAAATCTAAGATGACATCTCTGCTTAATTTAGCAGAAGCAGATCGATGTCAAGCAGGAATGGAAATCAAACCAGAAGTAGATAAAATCCAGGCAGCAACTGAATGCGCTAAAAAACAAAAGAAAGAATATAAAGTTAAGGACCAGATGAAAAGGCAAGAAATGTGGAAAAAACATAAATATAGTTGCAAGTATAGAAAACTTCTGGAAGAGTCTCATGTTGATCAAGAACAAATGCAGGAATGGTTAAGGAGAGGTGAATTCACATCAAGAAATGAAAGGTTAATATTGGCAGCCCAAGACAGTGGATTACGTACACACTGGTTTACAAAGTCCATTGAACATGTGGGAGAAACAAATATATGTAGGTTTTGCAAAACCGAATTAGAAACAGTCACACACCTTGTTGCTGGCTGCGATGCACTAATGGCAGAGGGACTGTACACTGAAAGGCATAATAATATGGTGAGACTGTTACACTGGAGATTGTGCAAACATTATGGTATCGAAGTGGCTGAAAAACATTGGAAACACGAGCCACCAAGGAATCATAGAAAATTATGAAGTTTATATCACATGGGATCACCCAGTACCAATAGTTCAAAAGATAGATGCTAGAAAACCGGATATAGTGGTCCAGGAAAAGACAAAAGTAGCATTGATCGTTGAAATCATCACACCCAGTGACTACAGTGTCTTGCATACAGAGAGACACAAAGTCATAAAATACGTTGATCTGCAGGCAGAAATGAGAGCCATGTGGAAGAAAGATACCCAGACAATTCCAGTAGTAGTAGGAGCAACTGGTCTTATAAAATGAAATTACAATCGTATTTAGATATGTTACCAATTTCTGTAGCACTGTACGAATTGCAGAAGGAGTCATTACTGGGCACATTGCGGGTGCTGCAAAGAGCACTTTTGTCTAACATCAAAGAGTGAAACAATACTAATTTCATGAACATTAATCATATTTTGACTTAGGAATGGGGTCCATTCCCGTAATGGTATTAGAAACCCAAAAGACTTGGAGAAATTAAAAAAGTACAGGAGAAGTGAGTCCTTGTGAATGGCCTTTGAGGAACAATAAATTCATTTACAGAAAGGTGAATGGGTCAGCTGTGCAGATGATACTATTGTCCATGGAGCAGAACTTGGTAGATTTATTGTCGGCATTTTTGTGGATACCTGATTCCTCTAAAAGGCAATGTAATGAGACAGATGTATAGCATTTTATTGTATAGTATAGTATACAAGAGGCTGTTATCTAGGAATGGTGCAGAGTATGCCATTTATATACTGCTTAATGTATTCTAAGATCTACTCAGTGTACAGCCTATTATGGCAACTAATCTATAAACTATTTGCTGCATATGACATTACACCCACTTCACGGATGACTGTAGTGGGTATTGAATAGGCTTTTATTAAAAGTATGCACTATATCATGCCATCATTTGAGATGCAGGACTGATTTTCCACTTCTGCCAGAATGTATGGTGGAAGCTGCAAGGCTTTAGATTGGCCAAAATGTTTGGTAATAATGTAAACTTCAACCTGTGTGTATATAAAATACCTTTGTTTCATATATGGGCCCCATACACAAACCTCTATATATGTGGGTGCCTTCATACTTTGAACATGTGCCTAACTAGTACCCCATACTTGTCACACCTATTTCCCCCAACCTTCTAGAGTGTTTATCCTTTACTGGCATAAAAGTTGCCTCTTATACAGAATATGGTGTAGCCATGGCACCAATGTCTGCACTGCCTGCTGGGAAGATGTGTACCTGATCTGTGTGTTGTTATGCATGCTCTTACTTGAGATCATGGCAGAGTGGAGTTTTTACATATCATTTTTTCTTCCAGTCTAACCTTTGTCCCCCAAGATATTGTTTGCAATGGAAACAAGAATGTTTCAGTTACATTTTCAGCAGTAGATCTCAGCATAAGTCTTTGAAATGTCTGCATTTGATTTCCCTGCACTCCGTGTAATACCTACAAATATTGGGTGTACTGTGTTTGCTGTTTGAGACGGTTTATAAACACACGTTTAGGTAGTGCTCCATGTTTAGTGTCACTATTTTGTATTGCTGGGAAATATTGCATTTGAGCAATGCTGCATTTAGCATTGGTTGCATTTGTGACCTGGTGATATAATCATATACATATTGTAGTATGTAGTACGGCTTGTGACAAACTATGCTGTCACAGGAGTCAGCTTTATCACTTAAAATCATATTTATTGACAAATAAATAAAGTTCAGAAAACAAATGCATTTCTTATCAAACAAGTCGGTCTGCAGACCCTCAAAAATCAATTCACTTTTAGGCAAGTTCTTTCACAGAACAGTAAGCTTTTATGCTCAGATGCAGCATTCCTTTCTAAACAGGACTTTGGCAATCTACCTGGCAAAAATTAAACAATACTTACAACAAAAACCTCTAGATAGCAGGTTAGTTCTGTTCACAGTTCCAGCAAAAGTAAACAATAAAATTATTTAATCTTCTACTCAGACTGAAATAAATCCATTTATCTTCTTCTGTCAAGGGGCAGGTCCCGTTCCTCAAAGGAATAACCTGATTGTCTTCTTTCTTCCTTCTTGTCTATGTAACTCCAACTAACAACTTTCCTGAGCCATCCTCAGATCCAAAGGTCACAGACTGGCTGTGCATTAGGGCACTGCTTTAAATATCCCTTTGTGCAGCCATGCTTCATAACTTTTAACATCTTAGCCTGTTTTTTGCTTTATCTCCTTAAAGGGTCCGACCTTCTATCACTATGCTAGCTGACCCTTCAAGAGTAGCACATTTAAAAGGATGAGCCACCAGTTTGCTACGAGAGCCCCTGAGAATAAAACTATCATTTCAAGTCATAGCAGATTGATTGTTTGCATGGAACAGCCTATCTACATCAAGTAGGTGTGGCCTGAGTAACACCTTATCATAAATCTAAAGGGTTAGAGGGTCAGTGCCCACTGGGATAGCTTTAATTTGTTTGTCCTTGTATCAGAAATGTTATTGATGGGGTATAATAAATGATCAATACAAACTACCTTCAGAAAAGATAATGTATATCAATGTGATGAGGGCCCACTTAATAGCTAAGCATTCCATTTTTATAGCAGAATAGCATTTCTATGTATTACTAAGCTTCCCATTAATACAGCAAGTGAGGTGCTTCTCCCCACCCTCAAATCCTGGGACAAAACTGTACATAAGCTGACTCTGAGGCATTTGAAAGTACTAGGGATTGTTTTGGAAAGTCAGTAGCTATAAGTATGGGCTCTAAGCATAGTAAATTCTTTAAATGTCTAAAGACTTATTCCATTGTATTTGTCCGCTTAACCTTAGTGGACATTCAGTCAGGTCAGTCAGGTGGCAAGCAATTCTGAAACAATCAGGACCAAGCTTCCAGTAATAGCTAGGCAGGCCTAAAAAATGTTTCAATTGCTTTTCAGTTGTTGGGTGAGCCACTTTTTCACCCTGTGGTTTCACAAGAGCATCTCACTCTACAGACAACCATTAATTTCAATGCCAATAGACTGAAGGAATATTGTTGAAATTATTTTCAGCAGTGCCGGGAATTTCTCTTTTCTCCACTGAACTGTGACCTCAAAGTAAGTGTATATAAATCTTTGGGGGAATTTTTGGTTGTCTCCTCATATAGGGGATGCAGAGGAACTTCCCTGCCACAAAACAAAACAAAGCAAAACAACTTACCTTTAAGATTCATTAAAAGTTATTTTGGTGTTTTTTTTTCACTCTATTAACAATAAATGTAATAGCTGTGAATAGATCAACATGATTCCTGGTTTCATAAGCTCTCAGCCTATCACACAGGTCAAATAGTGAAGTTCAGCCATCGCAGACTTGTACATGTGTAGATTATATATCAATTCCGACAGACACTGACAGTATAAAATGGCTTGGACTTTGAACAAATGGTTTTCTCAGTCTCTAAATAATACAATAATGCTGCATAACTGATGTGGGAGTATCCATCAGCCTATGGCACTCCACTGAGACCAAAAGGCTGTGCTTTATAATGGAAGAGCCCATCAGGTTTGGAAAATGTCAACTTTTCTTAATATCTGGGGCTAGTGGCATTTGTGTATATTTAAAAAGGTTAAGTAAAGCAGTTAAAAGGGTAGGATTGATTTAACCGACTACTGAGATAAGTGTTGAGCTGAGCTTCTTCATTTTCATTATTCTATGGAATAAGCAGAGCTTGGCATATAGTATTGCCACATAGTCCTGCATCCGAAGAGCAGTAACCTGAACAACATTTATTGTTCAAGATGCCAAATATTGCTTTAAGGAGCTGTCATTTGGAATTGCAGGTACCTATTATTTCTTCCAGAGGAAAATTAGAGAGACATTAGAAAGCCCAGATAGACAGCAGTATTTACTGATGATAATCTTGTACACAGAAGTGTGAGGGTGAAGCACCTTGCAAAAAGAGTTCATTAGTAGGACTGCATTTAAATGAGGAAAACTTTATTCTTAGACAATGTCACCTCTGCTTTTTGGGGCATTTAACTGACAAAGCTGGGTCAGGCTGGATGGAAGTTGTGATGAAGTTCAAAACACTAAAAAACTTTGAAGTGGTAAAGAGAGTTTTTGTAATGTAAACTACTTTGGTAAATATATCCAAACCTTTCCACAGTGAGGCACAAAATATCATAATGGTTAAAGAGCAAGTCTACACCTGGGATTGTACCCAGCAAACTATTCCAGAGCACTGGATAGGACTACCGACAATGCCATCAGTCCTTATTTCCTGTGATATCAGTAAAGTCTCTGCTGTTTCAGCAAATGGAAGTAGCTATGGCACTAAAAATATATTTCTACAGCTTCAGAGAAAAGACTAGAAGTTAGTGATATATTTCTCTATGAGGCATACAAAGGTAGAAACCCTCAATACTCATACTGAAAATTAGTGTTTGGCATGTGTATGGGCTTCTAAAAAGTAATACCCCTTTGGGCTGCAGAGCTTCTGGTTGGTGCAGAGCATAAGTTATTGATTCATTTAGCTAGCAACAAGAACTTAACAAGCATCCATTATATTTCAATTACTTGTGATACAGCTTATAGGATTCATGCCAAAAGTGAAATATGCAACAAAATAATTTTTGTAGTAGTTACACTGTCTTAGAGTGCCATGAGGAAAATTGTGAAAGAAACAGGCACTCACACAGAGATTGTGAATCCTACATAACAGCAGTCATAGAAGGCATACCTGTAATATCACGAAGAAAGGACTATTTAACAGCAGCTATGGGTCCCCCTTCATACACTCGAGACTTGACATTACGAGTCCCAAACACCCTCAAAATAAACTTTCATCAAATAAAAAAAAACAGTGAAATGTGAAACTCACTCCCTGGGATTCAGTAAATTCTGTGTAGGCTTTGCGCAAAGCCTACATGGAGTTTACATGTGTGGGAGGTGATGCACAGTGAGCAGCACCGTAAATTACATATTCATGCCATGCACCATGTTTAAACATAAACAAGCACATTTTCAACCATTGAAAGCAACACAAATAGCAAACCTGTTTACATCAGAGCACAGTAGATTAGCCGTTTGCGCCAAATGCCACAATGATCACCAGGACTTAACATATAGTTATCATAGCCTACATCCTCTTAGTGCAAGAAATCTGGACAAAGCCCAATATAATGGGGGACAATGACCCAGAAATAGGGACAGATTTTACATATCCGCGCTTTTAAACTTAGAAATGTGCTAGAATAACAAAGTTTGTTTTAAGAAACATTTTTGAAGGAGTTGAAGTCTGAAACTCAAATGTATGTAATTATTTAGTGACTTCAGTCCTGAGATCATCCCAGTAATATGACAGAAAACCACACGTTTTATAAGGAACAGTCCAAAATATATAAGGCACTAATCTGGTCATTCTGTGAAAATCTGGACAATTGAGAGGTATGATAGTTATGTATATGGTCCAAACACAGTACAAGACAGTGTATACAGTGAATATTATTGTGAAATCCCATTCCAGGTTCCAGGCATTCTGTACTGAAGTTGTGTAAATGATTTGTAAGGGTACATGGACTGCCATGTACAATAAACACTCAGAGGAAGTGTGTTTATTGAATAGGGACACACAGATGAATTATAGGAAAGAACACAGGAAAAGAGGACAGGTAAAACAACCTAATGTACAGTAGATGACAGCATGTCAATGGAAGACAGTTGTAGCAGAAACACCAATCACATATCAATATGGTACAGTACGGACTGCACAGTGAAAATGTGTATTATGGGATTGCTACACAAGGTGACACAACAATGAGGAAGAGGTTTGTGTGAGATAAGCATCCATACATGAACAATGCAGTGGGCATCTATCAGGCATGTTATATACAATTGGGGTAGGGTGCATATTGTGAAGCTGTGCAAACTGATTTTCCTGAATGTAAGTGTAATCTCAGCAGAGGTCTACAGCAAGCGGGACACAGGTAAAGACTCATGGACAGCAGTAAAAGAGGCACACACAATCATGTACAATATTAGAATAATACCACCAGTAATCCCATGTCTCTGACGTAACATATGTGACTTAGAGTGATCAGAGATGGTTCTGCACAACTACACTTGCACAGCTATTATGACATGTTTGCACTCTACAAGGGTAATCATGCACACTGTCCTGACATTGTAACATCTGCTGGAGGTGTTAGGAGGGACACTGTTATACCTGTATGTGACATTATCCTCAGTACAGGCTAGTTTATGGGTGTTCATGGCATAAATATATTGCACAATCCACACTGTCACAAATGTATCCCATGCTCTCAATGTTGTTAGACAGCTAGGTATGTAATGTGTGCATCACTGGAACAGGTATCACTCATGCATCTGGTGTAACAACCTGATGGATTTTCTGCACCATCAGACAGCAATGTTTATACCACAAAAAGAATACCTAGGTATGGCCAATAAGATGTGTGACAGGTCACTGTTGCAAAGGTAGTACACTTCAGTTACACATCACTGGAATATGTGTAGGGAGGTAGATGAAGATGGGCGCATTGTACTCAGTTATTAGTGTGATGAAGGCTGTGAATTATGTAGGTATTATGGCCTGTGATGTGGATGTCCTTCACATACTCAGCAGTTCTGTTAAATACAAGGGAGTAGTCAGCACTGTGGCCACATGCTGGTAGACGTTCCACATACCATCTACCCCAGGACACAGATCACATACCTAGTGGTCTGATTATAAGGTTTGATGCCTACATTATCCTTGGGTTATTTTCCTGATGTAACATATCCCCCAATGTTTTTGTTTCATTGCAGTTGTTATCATGGCTGTGGTAGCAATCTTTGGTGTGCCTTGACTCTGCCTTTATTATAGTAATATCACATTTTGAGTCAATGACTGCCCATAATCTGGACTCCTTGAGACAGCTGTGTGGGCACAGGATGTGTATGTAATTTGTGACATCTGTGACTTAAATAATGAACAGGCAAGGGCCTAGCAGACAGCCCTGATGTGCAGACCTGATCACTGGACCTGAGATATACTTCACTTCATCAACATAATCAGATGCCACATATGTGATACAGTAGTCTCCCCACTTGGTGAAATAAGTGTTTATGATCACATCTGACAGTGCTGAGCGAACACCTCATTATGAATTTGTATCAAATGCCTTGAGCTTGTCAAGTTCAAAAGGACAATAGTATTGTCATCATGCATGCTCTTGATGACCTCTTTGAGGGCATCTAACAGGTGTAACAGACATGATCTAGCATTAACAACACAGGTCTGTTGCACAGAGATGGGATATTACTAGAGTCCATTTAATAATAGTCCGTGATGACATGTTGGTTTACCTAACAGGTGAGGAGAGTCAGGATGACTCTGTACATGCATGCATTGCGTGCTGTTCCCCCAACTCAGATGGGTGCATGTTGATATACATCCTTCTACAGGAACATAGTCTGTATTGATGGCTTGTTGAAGTGTGTAATCAACTGTATCAGGAAGGTGTATGTGTATGAGTCATGCTATAGGTGATCTGTGATGTTGGCACAGCCCATTTATTCTGTGTGATAGGCCTGGATGGAGGTAAGACAGTGCATAATACTTATACTGATCTGGTCTAGGGTTTGGACACAATCCCCCATGCAGTTATCATTGAGAAACACTCCCAGCTGGGTATAAACCCTTATGTAACTAGATGGGTAACCAATTGACTCACCAACAGAACATATGCTGTAAAATTTGGGGAATTAACCTGTACCAGTAGAGCCGCCACCATTGCCGTACCCCAGGGATCTGTGCTTGGCCCTTCACTGTTTGGAATCTATTTCTCGACAGTTCAGGTTAAAGTATATGGCCTTTGGCTTACCACATTTTCTTATTCTTGCATACAGGGTGCAATCATTGAGTCCACCAATGATGATAACATACTACATGAGGGGCTAACAAAGACAAATGATTGGTGAAAAAGCCACACGATTTACAAATAAATGCAAAAATGTGTCTTTATTTTGTCCTTCTGCAAAGTGGAATTCCCTGCTACTTACAGCATTGACAACAGTCCTGCTATGCTAAAACCCAGTGGTGCAAGACTTGGGAACACATGTAGTTAACAATTTGAACTTTGACCACCGAGTGTACACATTTGTATTGAAAGCCTATGTTGTGCACATCATAAGTCATGCCACCATATTCGGATATGAGGATTATACTACAGCACTGAAGTTAAACCTCACCAGAACACTAATAAAGTATATAATGCTCTCTTTTGCATGTACCTCACCAGACATATGCAGCAGCTGGAGAAGCCACAGGGTTTCTCACCAAGAAACATAGGGCCTACAAACCATGCCATAATGTATGTGGATAGACTGAAAGCCATATCACTGTAATCTGCATCGTATAGGATGAGGTGACTTCTGCCTGGCCTCTAGACCAGATTCTGCCACTGTCCTGGTGCGAATAGTGCACATCCACAAATCAGATATAGCTGATGACATCAGCAGTGTCTGCTGAGGAGAATATGGTTATAACATTGTCCCACATGCTAGTGTAAAAGGCTCTCTGTAATGTCAAGAAAGTGCACAAACACACACACACACCTTCAGCTGACTGCAGTGAGAACAGAACCCATACCTATCCAAGTATACAGACTACAGAACTCTGTATTTATGACAAGCACCACAGCTAAAATCTGACTAGGACTGGCTCAGACAGCCCTTTATAACTGATGACATCAACAGTGTGTGATGAGGTGAATATGCTAATAACAGTGCCCCACATGGTGGTATAAAAGGCTCTCTTAAATGTGAAGCAAGTGCACAAACAACCACATACACACACCCCAAATGACTGCAGTGAGACCATAATCCCTACCTGTCTTCAGGCTATAGAACTCTGTATTTAAGGCTAGATCCACAGCTCAAGTCTGACTTCTAGTCATAATTCTCATCCTCTTAATATAAGAAATCTGGACAAAGCCTGACATAATGTGGGATAAAGACCAAAAAATGGGGACACATTTTAAATATTGTTCTTATAAACTTAGAAAGTTGCTAGAAAAACAGGATATATTTTAGCATGTATTTTTTGAAAGATATGAAGTCTGAAACCCAAATGTATATCATTATAGTTAGTGACTTCAATCCTTAGAACATGCCAGTGATTTGTCAAAAAAATATAGTTTTTATGAGGAACAGACAAAAAATATGAGTCCAAAATCTGGCCATTCTGCGAAAATTTGTACAGTTGAGAGGTATGCTTGGAGTGTCTCAAACAACACTTTATAGCTGATGTAATCAGCAGTGGCTGGTGAGGAGACTATGGTAATAACGGTGTCCCATGTGCTGGTGTAAAAGGGACTCTATAATGCCAAATAAATGCACAAACACACATCCCAGTTGACTGGAGTGAGAACAGAAATGCCTAGCTATCTTACTATACAGACTATAGAGCTTAGTACTTTACACAAGCACCAAAGCACAAATCCAACTTTTGTAAGGCTGCAGGACAACTTATAGTGGATGACATCAGTAGTGGATGTTGGAGAGAATATGTTGGGAGGTCTGCATGAAATGGATGCGTAGGCATGTGCAAGTGTCAAAATACTGCCAATCGATGAGATTAGAGTGGTAACTGTGTAATATACACTTATGCTCATCTGATTAGATAGACACACACACACACACACACACACACACACACACACACACACACACACACACACACACACACACACACACACACACTCACATGCACATGCACCAGCTGACTACAGTGAGAACAGAATCCTCTACCTCTCTTAGTATACAGACTACAGAGCTCAGTAATTTACACAACTGCCATGGCACAAGTCTGAATTTTACAAAGCTGCAGGACAACTTATAGTGGATGTCATCAGCAGTGGATGTTGGAGAGAAGATGTTGGTAAGCCTGCATGAAATGGATGTGTAGGCTTGTGCAAGTGTCAAAATAATGTCAATCCATGGGATTGGAGTGGTAACTGTAGGATACACACTTATGCTCTTCTGGCTAGTTAAACACACACACACACACACACACACACACACACACACACACACACACACACACACACACACACACACACACACACACACACACACACACACCAATTGACTGCAGTGAGAACAGAACCCCCTACCTATCTAAGTATACAGACTACAGAGCTCAGTACTTTATGCAAATGCTATGGCACAAGTCTCAATTTTACAAGGCTGCAAGACCACTTATAGTGCATGATATCAGTAGTGGATGTAGGAGTAAAGATGTTGGGAGGCCTGCATATGTTCATAGATTCACAGGAGATTACTAAGCTAACAGCCCTAAGGCTTTACAAGCATAGCCATGTAAAAACCTGAGTACTCTTATTGACCATAGTTAGATGGTCATTGTTACTACAGAGATTTTGTGTTAGCACCAACTGCGCCTGTCCATGTGGGACATATGTGCCACCCCTGGGAAGAATTTATGGTTACCCATCCAGTTGTCAAGGTTACATTTGAATAGGGTAATTGAGCAGCTCTGCTTCACATGCAGTGGGAGCCTATTCTAGAGGAGCAGCAATTGCTGGGAGATATATCTGTCTGTCCAGCATATTCTGCTTATGCCACAGGCTAGGTTGAGATCCCTGTAGCAAGTTACTCTTGTCTCATTTGATTTGTGGATGTCCAGCATTTCCATTAGGGCAGAGTCCAAGACTGCTCTGTAGGTCAGACACAGGTTGCCTCTCAGCAGCTTGTATGATACTGAGTACAGTGACAGGGCATTCAGTCTTTCATGAATGTTTTGTTTTGTAGGCCCTAGATTATCTTGGTCAGAAATGTGTGTGGTGTCTCTGGTTGCTTCAGGTGTCTGGTGAGGTATATACAGAAGGGATCATTGTACTTAATTAGTAGTCTGATAAGGGTAAAGTACGGTGGAGCTATGACCTCCCCACTCTTGAATGTGATGCTCTTAGTTACGAGGTGGGCAATGTAGAATGTTTTTCTTACCACAATGGAAACATGGTGATTGAAGTTTAGATTGCTATCAACCCATGTTCCCAAGTCTCACAAAACATAGTTTGAGTTTAGTGGGGTGCTATGTATCTCATAATTAGCAGGGCCTCCTTCTTTGCCAAACTGGACAATGCTGCATTTTTTGTGTTAAGTTTCAGTCTGTGAGTTTAACAGTAATTATTTGTAAGTGTTGTCCCTTTCTATAATATGTTAACTTCTTCAGGGGACTGTATATGATTGCATCCTGTTTACAGTTATCTGCAAACATGGTAAGCCACAGGCCATTTAGACTTGCCTGAACGTCAGAGAAATATTTTCTAAACAGTAGATGGCCCAGCACAGATCCCTGTGATACTCCACTGGCAATTGGTCTAATGGTGGGGGTGGACTCTCCAATTTTTACAGTGTGTGTTCTGTTGGCGAGCCAGTTGAATCCTCATCTAGAAATGCATGGAATAATCTCCAGATGGGAGAGTTTCTGTATGGTACCTGAATGGGGGATTGTGTCAAAGGCCTTGGCTAAATCAAGGTATATGGTATGTACTGTTGTCCCTCATCCAGGGCTTTGGTGACATTCTCAAAGAAGTCCACTAGGTTTAATAAGCAAGATCTACCCTTGACAAATCCAAACTACATCAGGCTATGAGTTATGAGGGTTGCCTATGTCCTTATGGTTAAGGTCCATGATGATTCCTTCCATAGCCTTGCAGATAAGGCTGGTTAGGCTTACTGGTTGATAGTTCCCAGGGTGAGTGAATGGATGTGTGGGCATGTTCAACTATGAAGATAGCTCTAGTTCTGCATGTTACTAGATTGATGTCCATTGCATATCACACATTTGTTATTAATTTATGTAATTTAGTTAATATATTTGTGAACAAGTACTAAGAGACTAGGGTTGCAGTGCATGGGGGGAGGCAATACATGGCTGCATTGTAAATATGTGACATATAGGTTTATAGGTTCATAGGCAGGTACTAGGCTATCTGCCCGAAGGCATTCATAAGCCTAACCAGAATGTGTTGGCATTCGCCACCCACTTAGATTAGTTCCCTGTGACTCTGTCCAGCAGAGCCACTGAAGTTATCCCCGTGGTAAACTTTCTGTTTCCCATCCACTCTTCAAGGCTGGAAGCCTCTGGGACAAGAATCTATCCCTCCAGCATGTCCTATTTATTGTTGTGGTGAGGTTTAGATCCCTAGATCATGTGGCTCAAGGAGATAAGTTTTTTTTTAGGTGGAGCATGTCCATCAATTCTGGGTTGGACATGGCCTTGTATGTCAGGCAGAGATCACCTCTGAGTAGGCGGTATGCAACCGAGTACAGCTGGAGTTTCTTCAGTCGAGCTGCATAGGGCATCTGTTTGAGGCTAGTGATCCTCTTGGTGATGTACTTCTGTGGTCTTTCCAGCTTTTGCAGGTGTCTTGTAAGGTACATCCCAAATAGGGCGTTGTACTCTATGATGGGTCTGATGAGTGATGAGTAGAGTGGCACAATGACCTCTTTTAATTTGGATACGAACCCTTTTGTGATTAGGTGGGCCACATAGAAGGATTTTCTAACCACTTTGGCAATGTGATTATCAAAGGTGAGATTACTGTCTACTTGGGTCCCCAGATCCCTTATTACATCTTCCATATTTAGGGGGCTACGACCTATGTGGTAGTTTGTAGGTACTTTGTTTTTTCCAAAGGGGATGACTATGCATTTTTTGGCATGTAGCTTGAGGTCATGATAGGGCCTTCATGTATTTTCATGGCACAAAGAGTAAGTGGATAGTAAACAGCACTAATACATGCTAATAGTGACTTTGCATAGCACAGTGGTGAGCAGCAGGTTTGTGCGATGGTTGGCAAAGTGTTTGAGCATGCGAGATGCAAATTTCCTTTACTTTCCCTGGTACGTATGTATGTTGTATGTGATTCTATTTTTTGACCAGATTATAGGTGTTAAAATGGGGTAGCTAGGTAAGTGGTGAAATGGGGACCAAACAGGGGGAAGTACAAAAGGAAAGAAACACAGGAATGTGCAGGAGGGAGGTAGGAAAGAACCATAGCTATCCATTTGTGTAACAATGAAAACTGAAAAAAATGTGCATAATATTAGCTGAATTTGGACAGTCACCTCCAGAAAGAGTGGTGAAAAAAACATAATCAAGTTGTACAGCCATTTGGACTAAATTAAGTGCAAAATGGAGAGCTATGTATGGGACAATATTTTTTTGGGACAGGTGCCCATTTTTTAATTCAGTAAGAGAGGAATGCTAGGTAAGGGATGTAGATATTTCTGGGTCAGGTAAGTTGGGTAGGAGAGGAAGCAAATGGAAACAAAAAAGACAAACAAGACAAGAGAAATGGATGGTGAGGGGCACAAAAGGTTGGAGGAACCATGATTAGGGTGAGGGAGGGGCTATCACAGGCTCATGCTTGTCAAACATAGGGATAAACAGAATCTAGTCCTCACCCACTGGACTGTCATCATTGTCCCCTTACTTCACTGGTGGCTGGATTGCTTGACTTCTCCTCCTCCTATGTGCCATGATAGAGAGTAGCCTCTCCATCCAGCATAGGCATACCCCAATTGTATGGTGCACAACCCTATGCACCAACCCTGGTATTTCTTGGTAAGTGATGAAATCCCCACCTCTACCACTACCCCCAGAGGGTATCACAGTACCTGCTGCTGGGGCAGCATTACCTGAACATGCAGAAGTGTAGGGGCAACAGAGGCAATGCTGCCAGGTTGGGTCCCAGATGTGCTGGGCATCAGTGCAGGAGCTGGTGGAGCTGGGCAGGCTGATCCACCTGGGCTGGTCTACCTCACTGTGTTGTGAAGCATTTAGTGATTTGGTACAGATGGAAGGCATGGAGACATTTTGATGACAGATAATAGAAAATACAGAGAAATAGGGGTTGGGGTGAGAGGAAAAAAGATAAAATGAGTAGTATCATATGTGACATACAATGCATTAACACAATTATACAACTATTTTATCTGATGTATTACATTTAAGTATACATCCTAACAACTACAGACTATAGCTACAGATTGCTGAAAGTAATCCTTGAAATGTGCATATATTGCTCATATGCTTTGTCCATTTGTATAGACTACAGTTAACAGCAGAGCTTTTATGACACTTGTATAGAATTTAAGTTAATGTAATATTATTAAAGAAATGCAGTATTGTATAGTTGTTACTCATGATATTTCAGCTCACAATATCTGAATGCAGTTTTATATTTGACACCTAAAGGTGGTTTGGCAACAGGCTAATACATGCATACTTGCTTTTACAGTATATGCATACTCAATTTGCTACAACTGTACAAACCCCCCCCCCAAAAATCTATCTTTAACTTTTAAAGCTACAGTAATACTTCTCCTGTGCTGCATATATATCACTTGCTTCCCTCAGTCTCAACATTCAATCAGCATGAGCCTGTCTATTGAAATCAATTTCAGCATTAGCTGAGGAAAGAACAGAAAAGAACATAAAAGCAGTATGCATATCAGTCTTGCCTATATTTAGTTTTCTGCGTATTACAAATACTCTCTATTATCTTACTTACACAGCTGTGAGATTTTAGCAGTGTATAAATTCATTCACCAGTAGTTGAGGGTATAAATTTTGCACCTCTGTAGGTCATTAAAATGATGCCTACAATGTTCTCCATTGTGTGGGATGCCAGTAGCACTGGATACAGCCTGAGGCAAACTACTCCAAGCCTCAGACTTGTACTGGGAGCCTGAATAGTCCCCCTGCGGAAGTCTTTGGCTTTAGCATTTTACCAGGAGTCTAATAAATATCCTGGACTCCAGTACACCCCACCTCTGTGCCTTAAACTAGGCACCTTCTGCTCTAACTCCAGACATTTCTAATAACCAAAGTAGAGTCATGGTAACTAATGCTTTCCTGCTAATTCCTGTTATCGCATTTACTGGTAGTTTGCAAATCTGAGCAATGAAGCCAACAGCATTGTGCAATCTTAAGTAGACAGCAGCAGTGTCAAGCAGGGAGGACAGAAACATTTTAAATTGGAAGATTAATCTGACAGTTGACCTTAGTTTGAGGGTTGTTTGCTGTTGTAGCTTGGAAATATATACTGGAAATTGAAAGGTACCTCTTAGTTGAGTTAAGTTTGCAGACATGTACTGGGGGCAAAATTGTCATGACCTGACACATTTGTTTTTTGCTTTATACACTGGTAAAATTGATTTTTAAAGTGTGGGATTCAAACCTAGGCATAAGGGACAAAACATTTTCTTCCAAAATAGTGATTTTCCAGCTTTGCCACTAAAGAAGTACTGCTCACACATAGTCAGGAATCATTCATAAATACATGTGACAGTTTGAGGTCTTACACATGTATGTGTGTGACCTCTCAATGCACCTGTATATAGATCCAATTGTGTATGTGTCTTGTTTTACTGTGAAGGCCATCCAAGTCCAGATAGCAGAATCATAGTTACAGAAATATAGCAGACAGTATACCCTCAGTCATACATCTGAAAACATAATAAGGGTGTCTTATCCCTCATAAATATAATTCATATCAACTCCACTATATTAAGTGTTATATGTGAGAGTAAATATGATGGAAAATGGAACAGCAGTAAAAATATGTGGAATATCCTGTATTAGAACCCAGGAGCATGTGAATGGCAGCCTTATACTTATACATGTTGACACAAGAATGTTGAAATAACACTTGTACATTTTTCAGTTCATTGCTATAAATTGCACTGTCACAACAGTAAAAATAAGTTACACACTCTGTACTAGAACCTAGGACCATCTGTATTCCAGCCCTACACTTACACCTGCTGACACAGAACTAGTTAGATGACAGTTCCATAATTTCCTATGCATTCTTAAGATCTCTGTGTTGACTGCTGAATATTTCAGCTTAGCAGGTTTGCATGATGCCCAACAGAATTAAGTGAATGTTTCTGCTTTCACTGATTGACTGTCTGCATCCTGCCTGCAGGTGTTCGATGACTGCAGGTGTTGGGGAACCTTGCTAACCGAAGTTGCGTGATGGACAGAAACATTGCAACAATTAATATGTTTGACCTTTACACTTCTACAGATGCCATATCTGCAGGTGTTCTGTCTGCTTTCTGTGTGGACCACTAGTCCGGATTTGCATTCATTTTCTCCATTTCCCTTGTTTGTGCTAAGCTGCGCATTGCACAAACAGTGGCCAAAAATAAAAATAAAAGGGAAAAGTAGTTGAAATAAACAAAAACAATCAAGTCAATAAGCACTACAAAATGTTTGTTAGTGCACACAAACTATTTCTAAATAGGTATGGATTTCAACTCTCACTCCAATGAACCTTCAGAACACACTAAGGGTGCCTTACCCCTCTTTGCCACTCAAACAACTTTGTAGCAGAGAACTGAAATCATTCTGTATACAACCAGCTGTGACAACATCCACAAAACTAAGAAACCACATAACAGGTATTTGTATGTGTATTAATTTCAAATGTAGTGCACTGAGTGATCACACAACCATTCATGACTATTGCTTGCTAAACTGCTGCTTTGACGTACCACTCTATTTGTTGCTCATTGTTATCTTATCTGACTAGTAATTTGAGACATGTATTCCGTAAGGCATTCTACGTTGTCCTTAAAATGTGCGAGGATATTAAATGGCAATAATATACAGTTGTCAACAAATGAAGGGGAGGCTGGATATTAATGAACAGAACCTATGAATGTCTGTTGCTTACTTAGATTTACAACCTTGATAAAATTACTTCTATACACTTTGTAAGTCCACTACTCCATCAGTGGTTGAATTGTCCACACCCAGACATGTCAAGCCATGGAGTTGTGATCCTGGGTGTCCTTGTGAGGGGAGCTCATCCAGCAGATGCAGAAATACCTCACTAAAAGAATCACAGGCCTAAAGCAGATGCCCAGCACTGACTGTCTTAAAAAAAATCTAGCTATACTCTATTGCATAATGTCTACTCAGAGGCAATCTCTGCTTAACATACAAGGCCATGTCAAACCCAGAGCTGTTGGACATGCTACACTTAAAGAAATCCCAATCCCTCAGAGCCACATGCTCCAGGGATCTAAACCTTGTCATCACAATGAACAAAACATGCTGGATCCTGACCCAGAGACTCCCCAGACTCTGGAATAGACTGCCCATACATGTCAAGCAGACTGCCTCTTTGGCCCTCTTCAAAAAGAACTTTGATGATTGGATGGGAGAAAGGAAATTCACCCCGGGGATCACATCAGTCACCCTGCTAGACAGGGGTCCAGGGAAGTAAATAATGTGGGAAGAAATAGCCAGGGAATTGTTATGGCTAGGCTTGTATAGGCCCTAGGGCCGATAGCCCAGTACCAACCTATGAACCTATGAACCTATGCCACTCAATGTGTGTTTAGAACCATCATGGAGGCACAGGCGCATTCCCATAGATCCTCCAGAGAAATGTTTAGGTTTGTAGATGTGGCACATGCTGACATGTGTGTTTGCCTCCACTGTGTTGCCTATTCAATGGATTGGATGAAAGATATGATGGAATCAACGGTGTCTGTAATGGAACATCTGCTGGTAGGGGAACAGCATCCTCGTGGGTGTTGGTTAGCCACATCATCTGCTTTTAGCAGATGTGATCGTGCCTGACCATGCTCACATAGTGGCAGTCCACTACTCCATCAGTGGTTGAACTGTCCACACCTAGACATGTCAAGCCATGGAGTTGTGATCCTGGGTGTCCTTGTGAGGGGAGCTCATCCAGCAGACATCAGTCACATTCAGGCAGCACCAGTGCATCTGACCGTGGCATGGGTATGCCAGTGCAACTCCTGGCAGAGCTATTTCTCATGGTGGGGTATGACAATAGTGAACTGCCTCCACAGCCATGCATGGCTCCCACCTGTCCGACATACCAAGACTTAGAGTTAGCACAGAGCTTGGCTGTGTTCATGCAGACACTCATACATTAGTTTCACCTGGAGGACTCATAGAGACACACACACTGGCCATTTGTTACTTTATCCAAATGTCTTACTCACACACAATCACCAACCTTTAGTGTCAGCCTAGGCTTCCAGCCCCCCACACAACACCCTGTGCAAGTGATGATAACTGTGCCATATCCCTATTTTCTATCTTTTGGATTCAGGGATACATAAGCTTTGTATCTGATGCTCAGAGTTCATAGATGACTTAGGGCTTATTACATCTGTATTTGTGATGCTGAACTGGTAATTGTACCTTTGACTTATATTGGTCTTAGAAAGTTAGACAGTTGATAGCATCAAACATTTTTTCCATCAGTATTGTTAATGATTTTGAGAGGTTTGTGAACTCTGAAATGGAAATGTGTCTCATTACTTTCTAACTTCTATTTTTAATGATTTTCCAGTACAAACATATGGTGCTAAACTGAGGACATTCGGTGACTATCAGTACTTTTGAGAGGTATGACTGTGTGAATCTTTGATGCCTAAGGCCTACTACTTGATGACAGACAGATGTAAATTATGTAAGTCTCTGCTGTCACATGTTAAAGTCATTTCTGTACAAATCTCCCACCTTTTACTTGCTTACACTACCATGTAACAACATGCAATGATATACCATTCATTCATATTATTACACAATACACTCCAAGTTCAGCACTTGCCTTGTAAATCCAGCAGTTGCAATAGTTTTAGTTCAGGACTGACTCTGTCAGATTCTGGCAGTACACAGATATTACATGGGTAGGTAAAGGTTGTGAGCATTGGCTGGCATCAATGTTACTATATGTATGTACATAGGAGGAAGGTTTCAGCCCTTATGTGTTGTGTGAGTGTGCTATGCATTGCCTCATAGCCGATGCAAGGGCATATTGAGCAAGACTACATCTGCCTTCACCTAGAGCAGCTGCTGGCTCCCTCTCTGACTCCTCACCTGCAGGGGGCTGTGGTGACCTTGCCAGTGGTGGAGGGATGTATACCCCTTTCCCTTGTTGATCCTGCTGAAGCTGTTTTCTAAGGATAATGTTGTGTAGCATGGCACATACAGTGAATATTTCAATGCATGTACACAGATTGTGCTGCAGAGCTCCCCCAGATGTATCTAGGCACTGAAACCATGACTTCAGCAGCCCAAACACACACTCTATGATATTTCTGCTTTGAGCATGCATCTCATTATGGCATTCTTCAGTGGGTGAGTGTGCATTTCTGATGGGTGCCATCAGCCACAGTTCCAGTTCATAACCTGCATCCCCCAGTAAATGGCCCTACTAGATATCCCTCCTAGTGAACAAATGATACAGTTGGGAGGTCTGCCAGATATGGGAGTCATGATAACTGCCTGTTTTGTCAGCACACATGTTCAAGATGCTTTCTTTGGCATTACACAATTTGGCAGTTACCAGAGTGGAAGCCTTTTCTATTTATGTAGCGCCTTCCCTGTTCCCCGGGTGGTGCCTTAAATTCTATAAGTGTTCAGTCTATGGAAGCCGGTACTTCAGGGTAGTATGCTGCAGGGTAGAACTCCTGTATATTTCTGGCCCTGTCCTCAGGAATACAGGGAAAATATATGTGGTCACTGGTATGTTGGAGCATAGCATTCAGGAATTGATGGAAGATCCTGGATGCTGATGCCTGTGCATGTCCCCTGTTGGTCTCTGAAAGGTATGTCCAGATAAAATTTTAAGTGTTACATATTCCTTTATCTCCAGTGGTATGGTTTCCCCTCAGTTTGCTTAGGCTCTGAGTTGAGGATGACAGAGGTTACAGAGTTTCTGTAGTGTGTCTCTATCCACTATAGCTCTCAACCTCTTAGAGGAAGAAATCTGGACAAAGCCATAAATAATGGGGGGGTCAAATGCCTAAAAATAGGGACAATTTTTAAATATTGCTCTTACAAACTTAGAAAGTTGATAGAATAATGGGTTTTGCATTATAGCATGATTTTTTTGAAGGGTATGAAATCTGAATCTCAAATGTCTATCTTTATTTTCAGACTTCAGTCCTCAAAAAGCTGGCAACGATCTGCCAGAAAACCACAATTTTATATGTAACATGCCAAACATATAAGGCAAAAATCTGTGCTGTTGAGAGGTCTGCTGTCCACCCTGTAGCACTCTACAATTTCTACATCATGTAGATCGTGATTAAGTTAAATCTTCTTCTTTCAGCTTTTCCCGGTTAGGGGTCGCCACAGCAGATCATCTGTCCGCTCATGATTGGCAGTGGAGTTTTAGCATACAGTCCAGCTGCTTATTCTGTAATTAGCATACCACTGTGTTTACCTTGTTTGCACAGCTCTACCCACAATGTAGAGCTGCTTACTGAATCTAAAACAGTGCTCTACCATGTCGGTATAAATGGACTGTGTAGGCTTTATTGAAACTGGCCAACTGTTATTCTATTCAAACATTTTTTGCAAAGGTATTGTTACCCTATATATATATATATATATATATATATATATATATATATATATATATATATATATATATATATATATATATATATATATATATATATATATATATATATGGGTCTACTTGGTTTCATTGAAAACTCCTTTCACTGAATTTCATTTCACCCTCACCAAATTGCTGAAAGCTCAAATTACTGAAAACTCATTTCACTGAATCCCATTTCACTGAAGTGAAGTACTGGCACTGTGTAGAGTACTGTAAGGCAAGTGAAAGGTATATGCCCTTTTCCCCACTATAGTGTGATCCTGAAGTTAGTATATATAATTAGGGGGTTATATAGAATTTATATATATATATATATATATATATATATATATATATATATACACACACACACACACACACACACATACAAATATATATATATATATATATATATATATATATATATATATATATAGATAGATATATATATATATATATATATATATGAGTTATAGAGTTACCTGTCTGACCGCCAACAATCCGTTGTATGGCAGAATGACATATCTCCCCAACTACCTGTCTCCATAGGGGTTCCCCAAGGATCCATCCTTGGATCCCTACTCTTCTGTTTACACCAATAATCTAGCCTCTGCCACCAAACATGGCAAACTCATACAGTACTCAGATGACTCAACCATCATCTGCTCAGCCCAGTCCCTACCAAAACTGCAAAAAGCCACACAGGAAGCCTTTTCCTCTGTTGAAACTTGGTTATCCGATGCCCAATTAATACTCAACCCAAACAAAACTAAACTACTCATCTTCCAACCCACCAAACATACTCAAAACAACTCTCACTTTAACATCACAGCAAAAGACAGCACCACTATATACCCAACTGAACACACCAAATTGCTAAGAGTGGAAATAGACAATAAACTAAAATTTGTCATTCACATATCCATGACCATAAAAAAAGTCCACAAAAAACTAGGAACATTATACAGAAATAAGCAATTTCTCAGCAAAGTAGCAAAGATTTCAATAGCAAATTCCCACCTTATTTCCACCCTACTTTATGCCTCTCCAATATATACCAACCTAAGGCAATGCGATCTAAACAAGCTAGAGACCTGCTACAACAAAATCGCCAAATTCGCCACAGGGGCATCCTACCGTAGTCACCACGGTCTCTCACTTGCTGAACTGGGCTGGTTTGAACTCCCTCACCTCCTTCAGCGGTATCAACTCTCACTCACCCACAAACTAGTAAACCATCCACTAAATGTCCCATCCCTCCAGAATCTACTCCAACCCTATCACACCACCAGACCACTAAGATCCAGCAACAAAAATCACTTGCGGATCACTAAAGCCAATAACTCTGCTGGTGAAGCACTATTCTCTTGCACCATAGCCAAATTATGGAACTCCTTTCCACCCACAATTACCTCCGTACCATCATGCACCCACTTCAAAACGTTACTAAAAGTGCACCTAAAAACAGGCTGGCTATGCCCTTGCAACTCCCACTCCAATATCACCCACCCCATCCAACCACTACCTTTCTTTCCACTCCACTAACTACCCTGATTATAGCAAGCTCAGATGCTCATAAGCCTAGTACTTATTATACAGCAGGAACTTCTCATTGTAACATTTGTTAATGTCTGTTATGTACTTCACAGATAAAGATTTTAGTTGACTACTGATGTACTATGTTCTTCATCTGTAAATATGTTGTAAGTAATTGCTATGTTAAATTGTTAATCGCTATGTAATCCAATGTAACTACTGTCTGTTTATTTTAACTGTGGAGCTTTTCACCCCGGGCCTCCACTGAAAATGGACCTATGTCCAGTCGGACACTCCCGGTCAACAAATTTAAATAAATAAATAAATAAGTAAATACATTATTACTACTGATGCAAACAAGATATGATCATAAGAAAAGGATATACAAAAATTTAGGGGTAAATACATTGTAAACCTCCATAGCTACAGATGTTCATTTAATCTGGTGAATACAGCTGTGACAATGTGAGGTATTGCCAGTTATGCCAGGAAAAGTAGGGCAGTGGATGTGTAATGTATGCCAGCACAGCTAGCTGGAATTTTGTAAAGAATTATATGTCATTTGTATATCTAACTGATTTGTACAGATGCTTGTCTTTAAAAATGTATTTGTAAATTTACTTGTGTTACAAAATGTATCAACAGTGTGCTCCACTGGACAGAAAATAAATATACATGTATATCAGACTGTACTGCATTGTAACTGATTAAATGTATACATTGTAGCAGAGAATACAGGAAGAGAAGATGTTAAGCTCAGCTCCAGCTAATTTTGAGAAATAGTATGAAATTAAATTACAAATTTAGGCGATAAAGACTGTATCTTACAGTTCTCAATGCAGCCAGAGTCAAAAAATCTGCACTAGGAAGCTTCCTGCATTGTCATTGAGGTGAAATAATTGCTACTCTGGAAGGGTGGAGGTTTGAAATTGTTTTATGACTTCCAGGAACTGCAGCAGATCTTAGCAAGGCTCTGTGCATGTGTGTATCTTTGACATCTAGGTGCTAAATCCTGGGAGTTTCTAACAATGGGGGCTGCATAGGAACCAGAAGTCATATGATGAAATGTATGTGATGTCATTCTGTAATCCATCACTAAAAATAATGTTTAATACTAGTTGAGACTGAAGTCTCATGGCAGTCTGTTTTTGGAACCTGACATCGAGGGATCACTCATCTTGGTCTAGTAGGTGACCAGGGAATAGTAACCATTGAGATCAGTTAGGAAAATATAGTGAGGTTAGTTGAGTATTGTTTTTCTGTAAATGGGTGAACCTGTCCACCTGTGTTATTTTCGATATTTCCTATGAATGAAACTCTGGTGTTTATTATAAATAGATATTTAGTATTTTCATGTTCTTTAATTATTTATTATCTATATTTAAACTCCTGAAAGCCTTACTGCATTCGTCAAACTACCATTCATATTAATATTAATTTCACTCAGTATAATTGATCACCCTTGTGAGAGCATTAGAATAGTTGGCCTGGGAGTGCCTGGTGCCAGTAACTACCTTATACTCTGGGCAGAAGGGGGCATTGCTAGTAAATCTGTGTCAGCCTTTCCTAGGTGTGTATGCACATGTGCAAATCAAATCTCAAAGAAAGTGTGTATCAACTACTTGGAGCAGGGACACAAAGCAGTGGTTTCACCCAGGGAGTGGTGGATGACTTGGCTTGGGCACTCGGCTGAGTACTTAACTCTGCATACGTGCAAGTGGGGAGCCTTACTGGGGACCTGGGGTAAGAAATAGAGAGAAATACAGACCCCGGCCTGAGTGTGTTTCCTGAGTACTCTTAAGGGAAATTGTGCTTGATGCAAAGAGCTGCATCTGGAAAAACTGGGTGTATCCATTTTGGTTCCAAGTGAACATCCCTCTCCAGTGTCAGTGGTGAGGATTTAGGCTTCTTGATTACTGGCCCAGACAGGGGACTTCACAACAGCCTCCAGACTTTGCCATTTCTTTGTAATTTTACTGTGATATTAAAATATACATAGTTCTTCAGAGCACAGTGTGCATGTAACACTTGGCTTTTTCATATTCATGTCAAAATATTTTCTGCACCTTGGCAAAAAATCCAGTTCTTTCACTAAATATAATTGTGTGCAATGTGAGCACATTTTGGCGATATCAAATGTATGTGACAAGTTCTCATGAAAGATTATGCAAATCTGTCTGCCATTACATTTTAGTTGTAACTCATCTGTTTCCCACACATTAATCTGTCTTTCATTACTTTTTTCCCTATTTCTCTCCTTTGTTGTACCTTCAATCAACATATATATTTAAATAAATGTTAACATAAATAAAAAGGGAATTTCAGTTCATATGCTCATCGTTCTTCAACCAGACCTGTCATAGTTCCCTATTTATTAAATATTAATTTGGCTAACTTATTTTCCAGTAAAGTTTTAAAATGTGGCATAACATTTCATATGGGATTTTCCATATTGTAAAACCCTTTTTTGTCACTTTATGACATATGCATGCAAGTGTGCAAGTGATGACAAGTATCAGAGTTTTCCCAGGGCCTTTTAATAGGGTATTTTTTTAATTCTGAAAATGAGACAGTTGCAGAAATAGTAAGTATATACATATATTTACTAATATTCTTTTATGAACATTACAGGCTTAAGTTATCACCCAGTTTAAGCAGCATCCTTGAAGTGACCACATGTTCAAAATTATTGCCAACCTCAATGAATGAAGCACTTAGTTTATTGTTTCCCAGACAAGGCTTGACATCTAAATGACCAACCCAAATTTACACCATCTCCTTCCTGAATTCATATTCTGTGAGTCTGATAAAGACAATAGCAACCAGTATTCCGAATACACTACTTCCCTCATCCCAGCCTCCACTTCTCTGTCAGTATTTCTAAATTTGAAGCAGTTTACATACAGAATTAAGAGCTTAACCTCACATCACCACATTCAGGACAGACTTAACAAAACATTACATACTCTGCTGGAGCTGTGACTACTCTCATTAGTCTTCCTTTCAGGTTCATAGGTATATATTAGACTAATGACCAGCAGGGCCTTTATAAGGAAGTAGTCAGCATTGTTCCCACATGCTGGTGGACGTTCCACTTACAATCTACCCCAGGCCACAGATCACATATGTAGTGGTATGATTATAGGGCTTGATGTCTGCATTATTCTTGGGTTATTGTTTTCCTGATGTAACAGATCCCCTCATGTTTTTATTTCATTGCAGGTGTTGTCATAGCTGTGGCAAAAGATGTTGGTGTGTGTGTTGATACTGCCTGTATTATACTAATATCACATTTGGAGTCAGTAATTGCCCACAATCTGTACTCCTTCAGACAGCTGTGTGAACACAGGATGTGTATGTAATTTGTGATGTTTGTGACTTAAACAATGGACAGGAAAGGGCCAAGCAGACAGCCCTGATGTACAGACCTGATCACTGGACCTGAGATATACTTCACTTCACACATTTCAATGTATTTCAATGCCATGCATGTGATACAGTGGTCTCCGCAATTGTTGAAAGAGGTGTTTATGATCACATCTGACTGTGTTGAGCGAATACCTCATTACAGATTTGTGTCAAATGCCTTCGGCTTGTCAAGTTCAAAAGGACAATAGTGTTGTCATCAGACATGCCCTTGATGACCTCTTTGAGGGCATCTAACAGATGTAACAGACATGATGTAGCATTAGCAACTCAAACAGGTCTGTTGTACTGAGCCAGGATATTACTAGGGTCCATTTAGTAAAGGTCCATGATGACATGTTGGTCTACCTAACAAGTGAGGAGATTCAGGATGAGTCTGTACATGCATGCATCATATGCTGTTCCCCCAACTCAGATGGATACATGTTAATATACATACTTCTACAGGAACGTAGTCTGTGTTGATGATGTGTTGAAGTGTGTATTCAACTGTGTCAGGGTGTCAGGAAGGTGTATGTGCTGAGGCAGTCTATAGGTGATCTGTGATGTTGTCACAGCCCATTGATTCTGTGCGATAGGCCTGGATGGAGGTAAGGCAGTGCATACTACCTATCCTGATCTGCCCTAGGGTTTGGACCTAATCCCTCATGCAGGTATCATTGAGAAACACTCCAAGCTGGGGATAAACCCTTACATCACTAGATGGGTAATCAATTGGCTCACTGACAGAACATATGTTGTGAAAGTTGGGGAATCAACTTGTACCAGTAGAGCTGTCACTATTGGTGTACCCCAGGGATCTGTGCTTGGCCCTTTACTGTTTGGAATCTTTTTTTTCGACAGTTCAGTTTAAAGTATATGGTCTTTGGCTTACCACATTTTCTGATTCTTGCATACTGGGTGCAATCATTGAGTCCACCAATAATGATAACATACTACATGAGGTGTTAACACAGACAAATGATTGGTAACAAAGCCACAATGTCTACAGATAAATGCAAAAATGTATCTTTATTTTGTCCTCCTGCAAAGGGGAATCCCCTGCTAATGACAGCATTGACAACAATCCTGCTATGCTGAAACCCAGTGATGCAAGACTTGGGAATACATGTAGATAGCAATTTGAACACTGACCACCAAGTGTCCACACTGGTATTGAAAGCCTATGTTGTGCACATCATAAGTCTCTCCATCTTATTCAGATATGAGGATTATACTACAGCACTGCACTCAAACCTCATTAGAACACTAATAGAGTACATAATGCTGTCTTTTGCATGTACCTCACCAGGCACATGCAGCAGCTGGAGAGACTTCAGGGATTTCTCACCAAGAAAGCACAGGGCCTACAAAATATGCCATAATGTATATGGATAGACTGAAAGCCATGTCACTGTAATCTGTATCATATAGGATGTGGTGACTTCTGACTGACCTCCAGGCTAGTCTCTGAGACTGCCCTTGTGGGAATAGTGCACATCCAGAAATCAGATATAGCTGATAACATCAGCAGTGTCTGGCGAGGACAATATGGTAATAACAGTGTCCCACATGCTAGTGTGAAAGGCCCTCTGTAATGTCAAATAAGTGCACAAACACACACACACACACACACACAGACCCTCAGCTGAATGCAGTAAGAACAGAAGTCATACCCAAGTACACAGACTACAGAACTCTGTATTTATTGCAAGCTGAAGTCTGATTTGGAGTGTTTCAGACAGCCCTTTATAGCTGATGACATCGATAATGTGCAGTGAGGAGAATATGGTAATAACAGTGTCCTACGTACTGGTGTAAAAGAGTCTCTGTAATGCCAAGCAAGTGCATAAACACACACACACACACACACACACACACACACACACCAGCTGACTGCAGTGAGAACAGAACCGCCTACCTATCTAAGTATACAGAATACAGAGCTCAGTACGTTACACAAATGCCACAGCATAAGTCTCAGTTTTACAAGGCAGGAACACTACTTATAGTGGATGACATCATTAGTGGCTGTTGGAGAAAAGATGTTGGGAGCCCTGCATATGTTCATAGGTTCATAGGAGGTTACTAGGCTAATGGCCGTAGGGTCTTTACAAGCCTAGCCATGTAAAAATCTGAGTGCCCTTATTGACCATAGTTAGATGGTCATTGTTAGTAGAGTGCTTTTGTGATCAGCATCAACTGCCCCTGTCCATGAGGGATATAGGTGCTACCCCTGGGGTGAATTTATGGTCACCCATCCAGTTGTCAAAGTTACATTTGAATAGGGTCATTGAGGGGCTCTGCTTCACATGCAGTGGGAGCCTATTCCAGAGGAGTGTAAATTGCTGGGGATATAATTGTCTGTCCAGCATGTTCTGTTTATGTCACAGTATAGCTTGAGATCCCTGTAGCAAGTTATTCTGTTAATGTCTTTGGGGGACTCTATATGATTGCATCTAGTTTACAGTCATCTGCAAATTTGGTAAACCACAGGCCATCTACCCTCACCTGGACTTCAGAGAAATATTTTCTAAACAGTAGAGGGCCCAGCACAGATCCCTGTTGTATTCCACTGGCAACTGGTCTACTGGTGGAGGTGGACTCCCCAAATTTGACAGTGTATGTTCTGTTGATGAGCCAGTTGGCTCCCCACCTGGTAAGGTTAATCTCCAGATGGGAGTGTTTCTGTATGATACCTGAACAGGAGATTGTGTCAAAGGCCTTGGCTAAATCAAGATACATGGTATGTACTGTTTTCCCTCATCCAGGACTTTGGTGATATTCTCAAAGAAGTCCACTAGGATTAATAAGCAAGATCTACCCTTGACAAATCCAAACTGGATCAGATCAAGAGTTTTGAAGGTTGCCTATGTCCTTATGGATAAGGTCCATGACGATTCTTTCCATAGCCTTGCAGATAAGGCTGGTTAGTTTTATGGGTCGATAGTTCCCAGGGTGAGTTAATGGATGTGTAGGTATGTTCAAATGTGAAAATAGTTTTAGATCTGCATGCTACCAGATTGACGTCCATTGGATATCACACATTTGTTAGGAATTTATGTAGTGCAGGTAATATATTTGTGAACAAGTACTGCTAGACCAGGGCTGCAGTGCTTGGAAGGAGGCAATACATAGCTGCATTGTAAATATGTGACATATTATTAGATAGGGCCTTCAGTTTGTTATGTTTCCACATGTAGTTTCATGGCATAAAAAGAGAATGGACAGTAAAGAACACTAATACATTTTAATTGTGACTTTGTATAGCACAAGGTCAAGCATCAGGTTTGCACGATGGTTGGTAAAGTATTTGAGCATGCGAGATATACATTTCTGTTACTTTTCCTGGTACTTATGTCTGCTGTGTGTGATTCTATTTTTTGACCAGATTATAGGTGTTAAAATACAGTAGATAGGAAAGTGGTGAAATGGGGAGAAAGCAGGGGGAAGTACAAAGGGAAAGAAACACAGGAATGTGCAGGAGGGAGGTAGGAAAGAACCATATCTATCCATTTCTTTAACAATGAAAACTGAAAACATGTGCAGAATATTAGGTGAATTTGGACAGTCACCTCCAGAAAGAAGGGTGACAAAAATGTAATCATGTTGTATAGCCAATTGGACCGAATCAAGTGTGTCAAGAAGACACATGTGCAAAATGGACAGCTATGTATGGTATGGGATGACATTTTGTAGGGGCGGCAGGTGCCCATTTTTTTTAATTCAGTAAGAGAGGAATGCTGGGTAAGGGATGTAGACATTTCTGGTTCGGGTAAATTGGGTATGTCAGGAAGCAAATGCAAACAAACAAGACAAACAAGACAAGAGACAAGGATGATGACAGACACAAAAGTTTGGGGGGGCACCATGATTAGGGTAAGGGAGGGGATATCACAGGCTCATGCATATCAAACATGAGGACAGAGAGAGAATCTAGTCCTCACCCACTGGACTGTCATCACCGTCCCCTAACTTCACTGGTGGCTGGAGTGCTTGATGTCTCTTTATCCTATGTACCATGATAGAGGACAGCCTCTCCATGCAGCATAAACATACACCAATTGTGTGGTACAGTATTGGCTGCCAGGGAAGTACTACCTGAAGGTGCAGAAGTGCAGGGGCAACAGAGGCAGTGCTGCCAGGTTGGGTTACAGATGTGCTGGGTACTGGTGCAGGAGCTGTTGGAGTGGGGCAGGCTGATCTACTGGGGCTGGCCTACCTCACCCTGTTGTGAAGCATTTAGTAATTTGGTACAGATGGAAGACATGGAGACATTTTGATAACAGATAAATAAAAAAGAGAGATAAGGGTTGGTGTGAGAGAAAAATAGATAAAATCAGTACCATCATATGTAACATAAAATGCATTAACACAATTATACAACTATTTTATCTGAAGTATTACATTTAAGTATATGTCTTAACTACAAACTATAATCACAGATTGCTGAAAGTAATCCTTGAAAGGTGTATATATTGCACATGCGCTTTGTCCATTTGTACATATTACAGTTAACAGCAGATCATTTATGACACTTGAATAAAATTTGTTAATTTAATATTATTAAAGAAATTCAGTATTGTATAGTTGTTACTCATGGTATTTCAGCCCACAGCATCTGAATACATCTTATACCTGACTCCTAAAGGTGGTTTGTGCTGCTGGCTAATGCATCCATACTTGCTTTTACAGTTGGGATATGAGTGCTCAATTTGCTACAGCTGTATAAAAAAAAAAATCTATCTTTAACTTGTAAAGATACAATAATACTTCTCCTGTGCTGCATACATATCACTTGCTTCCCTCAGTCTCTACATTCAATCAACATGAGCCTGTCTACTGAAATCTCTTTCAGCATTAGCTGTGGAAAGAAAAAAACAGAAAAGCATTATGCACACCAGTTTTGCCTATATTTAGCTTTCTATGTATTACAGATACTCTCTGTTATCGTACTTACACAGCTATGGGATGTTAGCAGTGTGAAATTTATTCAACCTATCCAGGCATGTCTAACGGTCAGCTCCCAGTGTTTTCTCCTGTCTACCTAATGAATCTGGGTATCTTGGGGCAATGCAGCAATTGCCTCATGTACACAGACAATCCTCTTATCCTACCACCCCACACTACAACCTGTGAGAGATGCACTTATATAGCCAAACTGGAGCTAGACAGTCAAGAGGAGAAGGTAAACACTTGCACCACACCACACTCATCACATAGTCCCTCAAACCTACACCACCAAAACACACACATAGCAACACAAAACACACACCTACATTCATGGAGGCTCTCAATAAAAATCAGCTCAAGCAACAGAGACCTCCAAAGCAGAAACGTATGCAACCTCCAGCCCCAAAACAACCCAAATGACACATAAGCCCACAAACTCAGTGTGCCACTCAACCACAGCCCATAAGGCATAACAATGTACCCAACACTCTAGTCATAGGTGACTCTATAGTCAGGCACACTGATGTTCCACTCACCAGGCTAAACAAGGAGAAAGTCACTGTCAGCTGCCTGTCAGGTGCCAGGATCTGCCACATAAGGCATGCACTCAGGTCACTCCACAACAAGTACAAATATGACTCTGTCATTGCTCATGTTGGTGTGAATGACCTGAGATGTGCCTCCCTGGACTACATGAAAAGAGACATGGAGGAGCTCTCTGATCTTGTAGCCCAGGCAGGTATGACCCTAGCCCTGAGTAGCATCCTGCCATCACCCAGAATGATACCACAGTACAAGGACAAAATGATTGACTTCAACAATTGGCTAAGCTTCTGGTGTCATTCTAAGGGGATCCAGTATCTGTCTGCCTGGGATGACATGATAGACAGACCACGATGCTTTGCCAGAGGTGGCCTGCACCTGTCACCCTTGGGATTCCGGATACAAGCTAAGGCTCTTGCCACCACTATAGTGCCTTTTTTAGGCAAGGTTCAAATGACAAATTCACCACTGTAACAGGTACAAGCAAGCAAAATATGAGGGTAATGCTACTCAATGCTAGAAGTCTAAACCTCAAAATGCATTCACCCGAGGCACTCCTTAAAATGGAGAACATCGACATCTGTGCAGTGACAGAGACCTGGTTCAAGGCTCCAGAGAGTACCCCTGCATTACCAGGCTATAATTCATACCACACCTTTCGGTCACCTAACCTGGACCGAAACACTGATGGTGGAGGCGTGTCCATATTCATTAAAGATATCCACACCTCCAGGCTAGTTGCTCAGCATAATGCATCCGAGATTATCCAAGTGCAACTAACTCTGGGCAAGACCGCAATCCAAATTATAACTTGTTACAGATCCCTCACCGTGCCCCAGGATTCAAACTCCTCATTTCTTGATACACTGGAAAATATTAGGGAACAACCCAACACCCTAATAATGGGTGATTTCAGCTACCCCACCATTAACCGGGAAAACTACTCATGCACCAACTCTTTTGCTCAATGTTTTCCGGGGTTCATAAATTCCAACGCCTTGGATCAACTTATCCACACCCCCACCAGGGGCAGCAATATCCTAGACCTGGTCATTACCAACATGGGCGACTGGTGTTCCACACCAGAGATCAGTTCCTCATTGGTCAGATCCAACCACAAGCTAATCAGCCTGGAAATCCATATCCTGCCCCCACCCCCAATTAGGGAAACCACCATAAAAAATTTCTCCAAAGCCAACTTCATGCTTTTTAAGACAGAAGTGGCAAACTTCATGACACCCATGCAGATGGACAATAGAGGTATGACTGCTGAATCCTACACTAATGCACTTTATAAGCACTTAGACGAGTGCATGGATCATGCTATCCCTAACAGAACCAAGATGCTATCCTCCAAAAAAAGGAAGCTAATCTGGTGGTCCCCTGCCATAAACAAACTCTACAACAGAAGAAAGAAACTGTTGCAAAAAAAGAGTAAAATCCCATGACTGGAAGAACTCCCTAGTCAGCCTCAGTAAGAAGCTGTGATCCCTCATAAAATCCTCCAAAGATAGTTATGAAAACAAAATTGCCACTGATTCTAAAGACAACCACAAAGCATTCTATAGCTATGTCAAGAATCTTAATGGCAAAATTCTGATCTGCTCTGAGTTACAGCACAATGGCACTAAATATACAGAACCAACTGATATTGTCAACATCCTGGCAGATAGGTTCAGTGCTAACTTTACCCCTCCCCCCAAAGGAGGAGTGCAACGTTCCTGTAATCATGGCTGCACAGGTAAAAAACACACTTTCCAAAGCCAAAAGCACAGCATCCATGGGACCTGACAACATCCCAGACTGTGTTCTACATGAACTACAGAATGAACTGGCACCCCACCTAAGCATCATGTTCAATCATAGCCTCACCTCAGGCTTTGTGCCCACTAAATGGCACACAGTGATGGTTCTCCTACTCC
The DNA here is from genome assembly GCF_019279795.1 of Protopterus annectens. Taxonomy (NCBI): domain Eukaryota; kingdom Metazoa; phylum Chordata; order Ceratodontiformes; family Protopteridae; genus Protopterus; species Protopterus annectens. The sequence goes on from NC_056744.1 coordinate 737,372,420, forward strand.
ACAAAGAGGGAGCCACCACGGACCCCGGGAACTTCCACCCCATTAACCTAACGAGCCTGGTCTGCAAGGCCATGGAATGTATCATCATGGAACTTATACACAAAGACAGTGGTAATCTCCAAACTCTGGACCCCACCCAGTTCAGGTTTGTAAAAGGCAGATCATGTCTCCTAAACCTGATTGACTTCTTTGAAGCAGTCACCAAAGCCGTAGACAAGGGTAAGGTGGTTCACACATCCTACCAAGATCTCTCCAAGGCTTTTGACACCATCCCCCACTGTGGAATTATAGATAAACTCACTAAACTAGGTTATAAATTCCTATGTCACAGATGGGTTACCAACTGACTCACTGACAGAACCCACACTGTGAAAGTAGCAGACTCCAAATCCGACTTCAGACCAGTGACAAGTTGAGTACCACAGGGTTCAGTCCTGGGTCCTCTCCTGTTTGGTATCTACTTTTCTGAAGTACAGGCTAACACATAAGGTCTTTGGCTAACAAAGTCCGCAGATGACTGCAAACTAAGAGCCATGATTGAAACTTCTAATGATGTGGATGTCCTACAAAAGGGCCTCACTGAGACATATGCCTGATGTCAAAGCCATGGCCTCAAGCTCAATGCCAAAAAGTTTATTGTCATCCCCTTTGGTAAAAATTCTGTATGCATGAGCTACCACATAGATGGTAGTCTACTTAACACCGAAAGTGTGATAAGAGACCTTGGGACACAGGTGGACAGTAGTCTCTCCTTTGATAATCACATCACCACAGTAGTCAGGAAATCCTTCCACATGGCACACATCATCACAAAAGGTTTCTCATCCAGGAAAAAAGAGGTCATTGTTCCCCTATACTCGTCACTCATTGGCTCCATTATAGAGTACATTGCCCCTTTTGGTATGTACTTCACAAGACATCTACAACAACTGGAAAGGCTGCAGAAATACCTCACAAAGAGGATTACCAGCCTCAAACAGATGCCCTACGCAGACTGTCTCAAAAAAACTCCAGCTTTACTCTGTTGCATATCACCTACTCAGAGACAATCTCTGCTAACATACAAAGCTATGTCAAGCCCAGAGCTCTTGGATATGCTCCACTTAAAGAAATCCCAATCCCTCTGAGCTACATGCTCTAGGGACCTAAACCTTGTCACCACAATAAACAGAACATGCTGGCGGGATAGATTTCTGTCCCAGAGACTTCCCATACTCTGGAACAAACTACCTATCTATATTAAACAAAGCTCCTCATTAGCACTCTTCAAGAAAAATCTTGATGATTGGATGGGAAAAAGGAAATTCACCCTGGGGATCATCTCTGTGGCTCTGCTCAACAGGGGCACAGGAAAATAATTTTCTTGTGTGGCAAAAGCCAGGGTACCTTTTTAAATAGGCTTCTATCAGCTCTAAGGCCAATAGCCTAGTACCTACCTATGAACCTATGAACCAGTGGTTGAGGGTATCCATCTTGCACCTCTGTAGGTCATTAAAATGATGCCTACAATGTTCTCCAGTATGTGGGATACCAGTAGCACTGGATACAGCCTGAGTCAAACTACTCCAAGCCTCAGATTTGTACAGGGAGCCTGAATAGTCCCCCTGCAGAAGCCCTTGGCTGTCACAATTTACAAGGAGTCCAACAAATATCCTGGACTCCTAGACACCCCACCTCTGTGCCCTATACACTAAACAGCTTCCCCTCTATCTCCAGACATGTCTAATAACTGAAGTAGAGCAATGGCAACTAATGCTTTCCTGCTAATTCCTCTTATCGCATTTACTGATAGTGGGCAAACCCAAGCAATGATGTCAACCATGCTTGAACAATCTTAAGCAGAGAGCAGCAGTGCCAAGCAGGGAGGAAAGAAATATTTTAAATTGCAAGGTTACTCTGACACTTGACCTTAATTTGAGGGTTGCTTGCTGTTGTAGCTTGGAAATATATATTGCAAATTGGAAGGTACCTCTTAGTTGAGTTAAGTTTGCAAACATGCACTAGGGACATAAATGTCATGGCCTGACACATTTGTTTTTGGCTTTATACACTGGTAAAATTAATTTTTAAAGTGTGTTATATAAACCTAGGCATACAGGAACAAAACATTTTCTTCCAGAGTGGTGATTTTCCAGCTTTGCCATTGAAGAAATACTGCTCACACATAGGAATCATTCATAAATACAAGTGACAGTCTGAGGTTTTAGACATGTATGTGTGTAACCTCTCAAGGTTCCTGTATATAGATCCAGTTGTGTATGTGTCTTGTTTAACTGTGAAGGCCATCCAAGTCCAGATAGCAGAATCATAGTTACAGAAATATAGTAGACAGTATACCCTCAGTCATACATCTGAAAAAACAATAAGGGTGTCTTATCCATCATAAATATAATTCATATTAGCTCCACTATCTAAAGTGTTATAAGTAAGAGTAAATATAATGGAAAATGGAACAACTCTAAAATATATGGAATATCCTGTGTTAGAACCCAGGACCACATGAATGGTAGCCCTATACTTACACTTGTTGCTACAAGAATGTTAAAGCAACACTTGCATATTTTTCAGTTCATTGTTATAAACTTCACTGTCAGAACAGTAAAAATAGGTTGCACACCCTGTACTAGAACCCAGGCATATCTGTATCCAAGCCCAACACTTACATTTGCTGCCACAGAACTAGCTTGATGACAGTTCCATAATTTCCTACTCATTCTTAAGTTCCTTTTGCTAACTGCTGCATAATGCCACTTTGCATTTTTGCATGGTGCCCAACAGAATTAATTGACTCTACCTGTTTTCATTGATTGACTGTCTGCATCCTGTCTGCAGGTGTTCAATGACTGTAGGTGTTGGGGAACCTTGCTAACTGCTGTTGCATGATGGAAAGCAAAAATTGCAATGATATATCTGTTTGACCTTTACACTTTTACAGATGCCATGTCTGCAGGTGTTTGCTCTACTTTCTGTGTGAGCCACTAGTCCAGACTTGCATTCATTTTTCTATATTTCTCTTATTTGTGCTAAGCCACACATCGCACAAACAGTGGTCAAAAAATTTAAAATAAATAAATAAAAGGGAAAAGTAGTTGAAATGAAGAAAACCAATCTATAAAATAAACACTACACAATTTGTGTTAGTACACATGAAAAATTTCTACATAGGTCTGGATTTGAACTCTCACTCCAATGAACCTTTAGAACATAGTATGGGTGCTTTATCCCTCTTTGCCACACAAACAGCTTAGTAACAACAAACTGAAATCATTCTGCATACAGCCAACTGCAACATCATCCACAATAATAAGAAAACACATAACAGTTATTTGTACATGTATTAATTTCAGATGTAGTGCACAGAGTGATCATACAACCTCTCTGTGTTTGTTGCTCATTGTTGTCTTATCTGACCAGTAATCTGAGACATACATTCTGTAAGGCATTCTATATCATTGTCCTTAAAATGTGTGTGGATATTAAATGGCAATAATATACAGCTATCAACAAATGAAGGAGAAACTGAACATTAATGAACAGAACCTGTGAATTGTGTGTTGCTTGCTTAGATTTACAACCTTGATAAATTACTTCTTTACACTTTGTAAGTCTAACCTGGTACACCCACTTGAGGTAGGACACTCTGTATTGCTGTTGTGTTTTCCTTCTCCCTTCCAGTAGTCATTCACAGTTGCAATTCATTAGCAACAAACACTGAGGGAGTGTCTGCACTATGTTTACATGAGATACACAGAGCCAAGTATTTGGGATTCAGCAATTCTAATGAGTTCACACCTCATTTATATCTTCACCATTCTTACAGCCCTGAATCTCCACCATAAAAAGGCATCCATGTAGATAGGAAACCTGTAGGTGAGGAGACTTGTTTATGTGGAGAACACAGAAGAAGATATTACTTTGGGATATATCTGCACAGAAAACTACTAAACTTGAGAAGGTGTGCTTGTATTTTTCAGCTATATAGTGCAGATGCTAAAATTTCATTAAGAAAAATCTCTTTCATATTTATATATACATTAATTAACAAATGCAACTGTTATCTGGATGCATTACTTAGAAGTGTAGTGCTGGCATGGGCATGTTTGTCAGTGCATTTCACATGTATACATGATTGGCAATAGTTTAAAATGGAATGCTCTGTGTTAAATTTGTACACATATTCCAGGGACAGTTCATTTGATATCAATTTTAACATTTCATTGATGGTTTGTTAGCAATATATGTCATTTTCCTGTTCTCTTGGAGATGGGGGAGCAAATATACATTTCTGTCTTGGCACAGGGGGAGCAAAGCTGCATTTCTGTTTTGGCACACGCAAGAATATGTTGATATTGTTACTCTCTCTTGTTTTGCATCCAGTCTTGCTTTGTGTGTGAATGTATATGTTACAACCACATAATTCCTATTGTTCATATTTTAGGTATCTAGACAGTTTTATATTTCTCCAATTGGTAATAGTGAAATGCTACTTTATCTGTTTTATCTTGGAACAAGAATGTTTTAGTTATGTGATACATATGTGTATTATCTCTCTGTTATGTTTTAGGACACTTAAGACTTCAGCACCCAGGCATCTCAATCCCCTAAAACTACCCTTCAGTGACCCTGAGAATCAGGTCATTGTGGAAGCTTTTAGGAGACATTGTCTTTCTGCTTGAGAGGGGGCATGGAGATATTTCAGGTAGAATGCAGATTTGGCAGCAGATAGTTGCAGATGTGAATGCAGTAGGTGGCCACAGCAGTGTAAGATTATGCTCAACAAGGTTTTAAGGTTGAATGTAACTTTGCTACAAATATGCAACATAAATAAGGAATAAGATAAAGCTTGCTTAAATGTAGAAACAGAGTTTAGTAATATGTGATTAGCATCCATACTAAATGACTGTGGCTTAAAAAATAAGGAACTTGCTTATGAGTGTATTACATACACATCAAGAAAGCTGACTTCTTACAGACATGACAAGAATGTGATTTGCTTTCTTTAAAGAACTGACAACAGGACATGTTTTTCTAAGAAAGTTTAAAAATATGCTTTTCTAATCCACAAGGCGTTTCCTTGAAGACAGTTTACTTATAAGCATTTGCACAAGACCAGATGTGTCAGCATTTGCGTCATCAAGGCAGTATCTTTCCAAAACCAAGAGGGTGTGTGTTTAACTAAAAATATATATAAAGTCTGTATTAAATCCAGTTATGTTAGGGATACTGGTAGGGACACATTTTGTCCTGAGGTAAATGTTATATCTCTCACATCATCTGTACTATATGAGAAGTAAAGTAGAACATTTTCTGAAGCTGTAACAGAAGTATGTGTGGTTTAATATAAAAGTTATTGGTTACCGCTCTTAAAGACAGGTGCTGCAAAGTATATTCTTTCATCAGTGTATATTCTGCAAGTTTCTGTATGCAACAGACTGTGAATGCAACTATAACCAGACTTTAATTTCAGCAGAATCCAGCCAACAAGACTGAGTGTCTTAAGAAGACTTCAAATCCATCACAGTAAGCATCAGAGTGACAGCACAGTGTTTTTAACACAATTAAAAATTAATTTTCAATGGCAAGCTAGCCTGCATTTGAACCTAAAATCTGCATTCAAACACAGGGGGAGTTATGGTAAGCCCTGCAGAGGGTTACTTCAGTCAAATTGCACTAACATTTGTATGTATGTGTAAATCCTAAACAGAAGTATTCCAGTTTATGCAGCTTGCAGTAGTAAAGTTTTTGAGATGTCTACATCCGTAGTGAGACTGAAGTTCAAGTCGCAGTGCCATACATTCTCCAAGAAAAGGTGGATTTCTACTTACACAGCAGTCTGCTGCCTGTTGTGCTTCACCAGCTTCTCAAGTGACTTTGAAAAAAATTCAACCATCTGCAACAACAGCCTGATCACCTGTTTTCTTGCTAACTGGTAAGACATTTTTCTGTCACATTTTTTTAGTGTGGATGCTATTCGACAGTTTGGATATTAGACAGTTTGGATATTAGACAGTTTGGAGGTTATTAGACAGTATGGATATTTTCAGACATAATTCAAGCAAATGTAAACCAAGCTTTAGTAAATTGCAATGTTGGTATACACAGCACATTATTAAATGTAAAACCTTAGTAGGAAAGGTTGATAGTAAGACATTATGCAAATGTATTACAATATGTGACTGGTATCTCAAAGAAAGCCATGTGGGGTATGACAAATGTTTATTGTGTAATTCAGATGTTAAACAGTTATGTCTTGTCACCACATGTGAGTCAAATCAGTTACTGACAGGACCTCTAGTATATTTTGTTAAAAAAGAATGCAATAAACTTCTAAGAGACAGACACAATGAGTTCAGGAAGTCTAGACAAGTTATGCAAACATTTTTCCAAAAGTGCATAGGAGTTTCAGATTCAGCAGAACAGGTTCCTGAGGCATATCAGGCAGACCATGAGAAAACTCTTCAAAAGCAGTTGCAAGATGAAGAAAATAGATTAGCTGAACTGACAGAGACTGACTTCCTACATACACTGGGAAAGAGCAGGACACTACAGCTGATCTTTACAAAAGAGATATATTTTATAATATGTTTGTGTTTTGAAAATGATTAAGCATAAATGGTAGGATGGTAAAATACAAATCATTCTCAAATGTTTAAAACTTCCATTCAATTAAAGCAAGATATTTATCAGTACTACAGTAAAGTAGAGCGTATGACTGCCATTCTCATAGCATAGTCAAAAGGTAAACAAAGCAGTTCTAGTGTATAAAAAATAAATAAAAATAGTTAAGAGTAAAGATTTAAAGTCACAACACTGACATGCTTGTATAAAGATTTAAAGTGACAAGACTGACATGCCTGTATTTTCTTTTTATACAATGCACAAGAATAACAGGCAGACAACAGCAAATATAAATAATGTAAATATAAACATGTTCGTTAAGCTAATATCTATTTATTTTTTACATTTTTTTATAATTGTATAGTAACACCACACCAAACAGTTAAAGTTCTGAATTTTAAAAAGAAATAAAATCACAGATGGAATTAGTCAAGCAATCTTTGTAAAATGAATGGCAGAGCAGTTAAATAAATAAAAAAATACTGAAATCAAAAGTTAAAAAATATGTAAGCTAATTGTAAAATAATTTTAGTTTGCATAGTTATACAAATCACAAATATAATACTAAGTGTTTTATAACTGCATTTTACTAACAGATGATTAAAAGAAAAATGCTAAAAGAGTTAACTGAAATGTGAGCTCAGACCTTCCCAGACTGGATGAATAGTTACAGGAAATGTTGAGCAGATAAGATAAGAAACAAGACTGATTGCCAGACAAGTGGCTTGAGTTTTTCTAAAAACCTACTGATATTAAAACATAATTGTTAAAATGTTCACATGCAACACTATTTGGTAATTGTAATAAAATATCACAATTGTGCATATATGTCACTGATAAAAATAAAAAAAACTCAGTTACATCAAGTATAGCCAACAGATGGGTTATAGTATACATACATTTCAAATAAAGTATACAGGAGGGTACAAATGACTACTATTAGAAGCAGACAGCAAAGGCAACAGAAAAGAAAACAGCCAATCAAATCAGACAAAGGTCTATAGTTTAATAACCTAATAAAGCAACTGTATAACCAAAGTGTTGGACTGGTATACATTTTATTCTCATTATAAAGCAAATAAACAATAGTGCAATACTACAGGGGGAGGGGTACTTTCTCAGTTTTACACTGACTGTGTGAGCAGCATTGCAAAAGGGTATAAAATAAAGCTACAGGAAGAAATATCTCATTCCTTCTTGACAATACTCTTTCAGGGGGAGGGAAAAACCAGTATTAGTGCATTAGACATATTGGTAAACAGATTAAACCTGACAGGATAAGATATTTTACAAGTTGCTAATAGCCATCATGCTAGTTATTAATATTAAATTGTATTTACAACCTGTTAAACTGTAAAGCTATACAAGAGATGACTTAAAATTGCTTTATTAAAGCTATACAAGAGAGAGTAAAGATATTTAAAAATTGAGCAAGAATGGTCACTATTTTTTAATATGTTTTTGGCAAGACAATGTTGGTATGCAAAAAGCATAGTTGCCTCTGGTGGCAATTACACTAGATACTTCTAAAGAGACATAAGAATTTTCCAAGATTTTTTTATGTTAATGTTACTAAATTTGTAAAATTGGACTAAATGTACTTTACAGACTTTGTATCTACAAATGCAAAATAATTCAGTACACATTAAATTAATGTCTAGTAACAAATATGTGTGAAAAACCATGTTTAAAAAAATTGGGTCCATGATAGATGCTAGATTGAAATGCATGAATATTAAACAGTTTGTATAAATACATACTGTACAGGATACATTGTAACAAGTTCAAAAGTAATTTGTCAAGTTGTAATTTTATTACTAATTGTAATATTATCACTGATTTTAAGTTGGAATCTTATTGATTAACCCCAGTTAAAGGAAAATTATATTAAAATATTGCATTCATACAGCTAATGGACTAAAATGTACATAACATTCTTTAGTATATAAATTGTGTTTTTTTTTTAATCCTCAAGTATTAAATATACTGAAATAATTGCATTCAAATATTTATTATCTAAGCCCAGTTCAGTACTTTATGTTCACTTCACTGTCAACCAAGAAGTTAATGGCAGTTCAGAGACATGACCACAATGTTATGGTTAAAATGACATTGAAACTGTATATTTTCAGAAGTGTATAAATGCTTGGAGTAGCACATAGTTTTTGTCTCTTATAAATATTAGTCTATCTCTAATCTTTTGATATAAAATAATCATTAAAAGTAAAGAGTTAATTCAACAGGTGCAAAGAGTTAATAAAAGAGTTCTAAGTCATAAATTAAATTATGTGATTGCAAAAGAATAAATTAATCAAGTTAAAAAATAAAACTAAAGCAGACACAGCTCATAACTGATGAAATATTTTCACAAAATGGTTTGCAAAATAAAAAGTTGTTAAATATATTCAGTTTTAGTAGTAATACTTGATATAATTGTATTAACTATGAAAAATTGCATTTTGACGTATCAAAAGAAGACTAAATATTTTGTTTCTTAATGTGTTTTCTATAAAAAATAAAAAGAGGGAATTGTAAGATTCTGCTCAACAAGGTTTTAAGGTTGAATGTAACTTTGCTACAAATATGCAACATAAATAAGGAATAAGATAAAGCTTGCTTAAATGCAGAAACAGAGTTTAGTAATATGTGATTAGCATCCATACCAAATGACTGTGGCTTAAAAAAATAAGGAACTTGCTTATGAGTGTATTACACACACATCAAGAAAGCTGACTTCTTACAGACATGACAAGAATGTAATTTGCTTTCTTTAAAGAACTGACAACAGGACATGCTTTTCTAAGAAAGTTTAAAAATATGCTTTTCTAATCCACAAGGCATTTCCTTGAAGACAGTTTACTTATCAGCATTTGCACAAGAACAGATGTGTCAGCATTTGTGTCATCAAGGCAGTATCTTTCCAAAACCAAGAGAGTGTGCGTTTAACTAAAACTATATATAAAGTCTGTATTAAATCCAGTTGTGTTAGGGGTACAGGTAGGGACACATTTTGTCCTGAGGTAAATGTTATATCTCTCACAACATCTGTACTATATGAGAAGTAAAGTAGAACATTTTCTGAAGCTGTAACAGAAGTACGTGTGGTTTATTATAAAAGTTATTGGATACTGCTCTTAAAGACAGGTGCTGCAAAGTATATTATTTCATCAGTGTATATTCTGCAAGTTTCTGTATGCAACAGACTGTGAATGCAACTATAACCAGACTTTGATTTCAGCAAAATCCAGCCAGCAAGACTGAGTGTCTTAAGAAGACTTCAAATCCAGCACAGTAAGCATCAGAGTGACAGCACAGTGCTTTAGCACCTTAAAATTAATTTTTCAATGGTTTTTCAAGCAGTACATATGATCAGGTGTGCATGGAGTCACTGACACAATCTCATCTGCATGAAGGAGCGCAGCTGCAATGGCCCGCAATCAGATGGGTACCAGGGGGGCAGCTACAGAGGCATCACTAACAGCAAATAAGAGTTCTTGTCCACTGTGAGGGATTCAGACAGCTCCCAGGAATGTGCAAAACAGCATGTCCTTGACACTGGTGCTATTGTTTCAGGGACAGCAAGTATGTCCCAGGAAGAGCTTCCCGGTAGGCTTATGTATCTCAGTTGTTAAATACTCTTGTATAGTAAAATATTTGCAGCAATATGTTAGCTCTGTTTAACAAGAAATTGGTTGGAGGTGACTGTAGATTGCTACAGTTAACAACCCATTCTGATTGATTACACATGGGTTTAGGTTGGACTTGTCATCTAACTTCTTGTTGAAAAGTATAGCAAATGAACACATAAAGGGAAAAAAATACCCCCTATGTTTCTTTTAATTGTGATGATTTTGTCCTTACATTTTGCTTAACTTCTTCCAGGACCAACCAGCATAGGGAGCCTGCAATCATCTACACCTGGTAAGCCAAACATTTTTATGTCAGTACTGATGATCAGTTCAAAGAAATATTTAGTATGTGATGTTGTGTCTGGACTGAGTATATTGCAGTATTGCAATGTCTGTAATAATGGCACCACTGTTAGTTTGTTAGCATATATTAGACTATAATAGCAAAAATGTCTTTCGGATTTTCCCGGTTAGGGCTTGCCACAATGGATCACCGGCCTTAGATTGATTGGCAGTAGTGTTTTTACAGTGTTGAGTTTTCAGCCCAGCATCCAACTTTCACAGAAGGCACACCCTTACACACAAGCACCTACCTGCATATCTTAAAAACTCACTTGACAGCAGGGAGGACATGCGGACTCTGCACAGAAGGAGCTCCACCTGAGAATCAAACTGGAGAACCTCTTGGTGTGAGGCAACAGTGCTAACCACTGCCCCACCACGGCTATATATATTGGACTATAGTAGTGTAGGTATTATTTTTTTCCTGTGTTTGTTGCTTATCATCACAGGTGACCCTGACACTGGAAGTGTGGGACTTCTACCACCTGATGTCAGAGTATCAGCAAACTCTGATGATGATGGTGGCCAAACAGGAGCAAAGTTGACAGGGGGTCCAGAGATTAAATCTGACACTGAGGTTGACATTCAGCCATCCCCTGTAATTCTATCAGACACAGCTAATAGGCCTACACCTACCCATTCCAGTGAGCCATCAGATATTGAACAGGTAGAGGGTGAGACACTCAATCAGACAAGTGTGGTTACTGTGGCTTCAATACCTGTTGAGTCTGGCTGTAACCAAAGTGTGGGGGGAGGTGACATGCAGGGGGGTTGTTAGGGGTGCTCGGAGGAGGCCTGCTGTCAATCTTCCACCTGATCCAGGGGTCTCTTTGTCTTCCAATCAACATGTGTGTAGGGCCATCATGGAATCACAGGCACATTCTCATAGGTCCTCCAGAGAAATGCGTAGGGTTGTAGATGTGGCACATGCTGACATGTGTGACTGCATCCACTGTGTTGCCAATTCAATGGATTGGATGAATGATAAGTTGGAATCACCATAAAAGTGTGGCTTGAATCTCTGTCTAATCATGTCAAAAAAAGGTAGCATCGAATAGTCATGTCTGCCAGAAATATCATTGGTGCTAGTTTGCCATCCTTACAGGACCTGTACTATTCCAGAGTCTTGAAAAGGACAGGGAACATCATCACTGATGCTTCACATCCAGGCCACCATCTTTTTGAACTATTACCATCAGCCAGGTGTTATAGATTATTATGCACCAAAACAAGCAGATATAAGAACAATTTTTTTCCGCAGGCCATAAAGTTCATAAATGGTTAACTCAGCTTATTAGGTTGGGGTATTCTTTTACACAAGCCTGCAATAATTCTGCAGTATTGTTTACATATTGTTAATACTTGTTTCTTTCAGAGTTTACTTCAGAATTTCTTGCACTGAGTTGCACTTTGCACCTTGTATATGTATATATATATATATATATATATATATATATATATATATATATATATAGATTCACTTTATAATCTTGAAATACTGAAATATCGAATTTCAGTATCTTGACACTATAAACCTGAAAACTCACAAATTGAAAAACCAAAACCACGAAATTCAAAACCGCGAATGTCAACAAAACACTACACCACACATACAAACACAAATACACCTACCTCCTGAAACTACAGCAAAGCAAAACAACACACACGAACACAACAAAACACACTCACACACCTACCCTTCCTATAAGCAGGGGGGCAAGCCCATCTGCACCCCCCACACCCTCACTAGTCATATATACTAACTCTGAGGCCACACTAAGTACTGAAAGACAGAAAACCCACCACCACACATTCTACACCCCCCTTGCACAAACACACATCACATACATACAAACACCACCACTCTAAACACAGACACACTCACACTCTTACCTACCTACCCTAACCCACACCTAACACTCCCCAACACACTCACATACACACAAACCCTCCCCAAAACCCTTAAAAAACATAGCACTTACCTAATGCGCCATCAGTACAGTGGGTTTGACATTTCTGGGTTCGATAGTCTGCAGTTTCGTGCAACTGCAGATTGCATAATTTGGTCTCGAAATACTGAAATTCAACATTTCAGTATTTCAAGCTTCCAAATGGAACCTATATATATATTGTTCTTATTAGTTGCATATATGTTGGTTGCCTTTTTCTTAATAGTTGTATGCATGTCATTTATGTAATTTATACTTGGAGAGTCACTGAAACCAGAGACAAGTTCCTTGTATGCCTGCATAGTTGGCCAAAAATGTGATTCTGATTCTGATTAAAGCTCATTTTGTCTCACTGGCCATTTGTTACTTTATCCAAATATCTGCTTGCTTCTCTTTCTTACTCACACAAATTCACCGACCATTAGTGTCAGCCTAGGCTTCTAGCCCCCCACACAATGGGATCTGTACAGATCCCCGAACGGCAACATCACTGAAACAGATTTGGCCAGGCATACTTGCGCGAAAGTGCTTTTCACCGAAGAAGCACTTTCGCGTAAGTATGCCTGTTGCGGAGGTCATACTATGGTGCGGATAAGGGAAAATTCTCTTTTCCCCACTGCAGTGCGACCTCGGAGTGAGAATATTTAGGAAGGGGGGGTGTGGGGGGCACAGCCCCACATATGGGGAGTGCAGGGGGGCTTGCCCCCCTGCAAAAACGTAAATTTCATTTTTTTTTAACACACTTTAATGAAAGTGCTTTTTTGGTGAAAGCACTTTCGTTAAAGTGTGTTCGGTGATTGTGGATTCGGACTATTGAACTTTTGTTCAATAGTCCTAGATCCCACACAACATCCCCTGCAAGTGATGATAACTGTGCCATATCCCTATTTTCTATCTTTTGGATTCAGGTATATATAACATTTGTGTCTGATGCTCAGGGTGCATAGCTGACTTAGGGCTTATTATATCTGTATTTGAGATATTGAATTAGTAATTGTACCTTTGACTTATATTGGTCTTAGAAAGTTAGACAATTGATAGCATCAAGCATTTTTTGTATCAGTATTATTAATGATCTTGTGAGGTTTATGAAGTCTGAAACTAAAATGTGTCTCATTAGTTTCTAACTTCTCTCTTTAATGATTTTCCAGTACAAGCATATGGTGCTAAACTGAGGACATCCGGTGACCATCAGTACTTTTGAGAGGTATGACTGTGTGAATCTTTGATGCCTAAGGCCAATTACTTGAAAATGGACAAATATAAATCACATAAGTCTCTGCCGTCACATGTTAAAGTAATTTCTGTACAAATCACCCAACTTTTACGTGCTTACACAACCAAGTAACAACATGCAAGAATATGCCATTCATTCATATTATTACACAATTCTCTTCAAGTTCAACACTTACCTTGTGGATCCAGCAGTTGTAACACTTTTAGTTCAGAGCTGAGTCTGTCTGATTCTAGCAGTGCACAGCCATTACATGGGTAGGTAAAGGATGTGAGCATTGCCTGGCATCATTGTTATTATATGTATGTACATAGAAGGAAGGTTTTAGCCCTTATGTGCTGTGTGAGTGGGCTATGCATTGTCTCTTAGTCAATGCAAGGGCTAATTGAGCAAGACTACATCTGCCTATACCTGCAGCAGCTGCTAGTTCCCCATATGACTCCTCATCTGCATGTGGCTGTGGTGACCTTGCCACTGGTGGTGGTATGTACGCCCCTTCACCTTGTTGATCCTGCTGAAGCTGTTTTCTCAGGATGATGTTGTGTAGCATGGCACATACAGTGAATATTTCAGTGCATGTATGTAGATTGTTCTGCAGAGCTCTCCCAGGTGTATCTAGACACTGGAACCACGACTTCAGCAGCTCAAACACATGCTCTATGATATTTCTGGTTTCAGCATGTGCCTCATTATGGTGTTCTTCAGTGGGTGTGTGTGCATTTCTGATGGGTGTCATCAGCCAGAGTTCCAGTGCATAACCTGCATTCTCCAGTAAAGATCCTATTGGATATCCCCCCTAGTGAACATTTGATACAGTTGGGAGATGTGCCAAATATGTGCATCATGGTAACTACCTGGTTTGCCAGCGCACACATTCAAGATGATTCCCTTGGCATTATACATGACTCAACAGTTACTAGAGTGGAAGCACTATCTATTTATGCAGAGCCTTCCCTATTCTTGGGGTGGTGCCTTAAATTCTATATGTGTGCAATCTATGGCAGCCAGTACTTCAGGGTAGTGTGTTACAGGGTAGAACTCCTACATATTTCTGGCCCTGTCCTCAGGAGTACAGAGAAAATATATGTGGCACTGGCATGTTGGAGCATAGCATTCAAGTACTGATGTAGGATCCTGGATGTTGATGCCTGTGACACCCCCAGCAAAGATCCTGTTGGTCTCTGAAAGGTGTGTTTAGGTATAATTTGAAGTACTAGGCATACTTTTGTCTCCAGTGGTATGGGTTCCCCTCAGTTTGCCCAGGCTCTGAGTTGAGGATGACAAAGCCTACAGAGTTCCTATAGTGTGTCTCTGTCCACCATAGCTCTCAACCTCTTAGAGAAATCTGGACAGAGCCATAAATAATGGGGGGACAAAGGCCAAAAATAATGACAATTTTTAAATATTGCCCTTACAAACTTAGAAAGTTGATAGAATAACAGGTTTTGCATTAGCATGAATTTTCTGAAGGGTATGAAGTCTGAATCTCAAATGTCTGTAATTATTTTCTGACTTCAGTCCTCAAAAAGCTGGCAATGATTTGCCAGAAAACCATAATTTAATATGTAACAGCTGAAAAATATGAGGCAAAAATTTGCGCAGTTGAGAGGTATGCTGTCCACCCTGTAGAACTTTACAATTTCCACATCATGTAGATTGTGATTAAGTTATACGGGGTCTAAAAACTTCTCTTTCTTGGCCATGGTCTATTAGAAGCAGCAACAGCATAGACTTATGTCTGTTGCACATACACATGAATTAAAGCAACTACAGCTCCCAGCATTGTTTCTGTGTAGACTCCTTTCTATGGCTGTATTCCAAAAGATTTTGAAATTTGCAGGGAAAATCAGCATTGAGTCTACACAGTTGCTAATCTTGGATTGGCTGATTAGCATACAGTTCAGCTGCTTATACTGTAATTGCATACCACAGTGTTTACCTTGTTTGTATGGCTTTACTCACAATGTAGAGCCGCTTACTGAAACTAAAACAGTGCTCTACCATGTCAGTATAAACGGTCTGTGTAGGCTTTATTGAATCTGACCAACTGTTATTCTATTCAAACATTTTTGCAAAGGCATTGTTACCCTATATATATTTAATATATAGGGTATATATACATGCATACATATATATATATATATATATATATATATATATATATATATATATATATATATATATATATATATACATATAGATGTGTGTGTGTGTGTGTGTGTGTGTGTGTGTGTGTGTGTGTGTGTGTGTGTGTGTGTGCGCATATGTGTGTGTATCTCAGACTGCTGTGCCGCTGAGTGTGGAAAATACTTTGAGGTGCCACAACACCAGACTTAACATAAATTCACTCACATTTACACTTTTAGTTCAGCTATTCCAAGGATGGCATTTATGATCCTGCTAATTTCAACAGACATACCTACCAAGGCTGCATCCCAGAGACACTGCCCTCACCATGTTGGATGATACAAACAACAATAACTGAGGTCATACTGTACTAAGACTGAATAGAAGCAACAATGAGAGGTTCTGTATTAGTTTGCTGAAATACATGTTCAGTGAACACCTCTTCATCGACAAATATTGTGCAAAAATCACTTCTGCAATTTGCTGAATTTTCCAAGGGCAATGAAACAATTGCCCTGCAGCACAATGGACCCACTACTAACTAACTCAGACCCCCCCACAATGTGGGGGGCTGCACCACCACATCTTCCAATTATATATACCAACTCTAAGTTTGCACTACAGTGGGCAAAATGGCAAAGTTGTGTAGTTGGCCAACTACTTCATTGCCCTTGAAAAATTCAGGGAATAGTTCAAGTGATTCTCACTAAATATGGGTGAAAAGTGTTCACTGAAAATAAATTTCAGCAAACTAATATAGACCCCAATGAGATGTAGTCAGCTTCACTATCATGTACTGCCTACGAGTCAGACAACAGGTAGCACTTTGCTTATATTTTGTAACAATACATGCAGCAGCTTCTTGTCAAGAAATAGCCCAAGAGAATGTTCAGCTACTTCTGAATGTTTCAGCCAATCCAAAACCTGTAAATGGGCTTACAGTGACCAAATCTGGCAGAGTTAAGAAGACTGTTGTCAGACCTAATTTGTATATTACCTTTTTTCTCTGTCATTTGCCTAAGTAACAATCATTTGTATAGCAATTATTCACTGATCAGGAAGGAAAAACTAACCATTTTATTTTTAAAGGGGAATGTCATATACCCACAGAAATGTAGTGGTTTCATCTGAGCTTGAAGAGGAAATTTTTTTCTGCTTGCGAGAGGAAGTTAGTGAAGTTCTGTATTGTATGAAAATTGTATGGTATGTGACTGTCAGCTTAGTGGAACTACACACTTTAGCCTTCTGTTTGCTGTTATTACAGTAGACTCCCAATTGTCTGGCCACTCTTTGACTGGCCATCAAATTTCTGCCATAGACCTAGCAAAAGACAACAGAGAATAAGAACACTTCTGGCTCCTCTGGGCTAAATAATGACAGACATTTGAGTTTTAGACCATATTCATTAGAAAAAATTCATAACAACACAAACCCTGTTATTCTAGCTGATTTATAACCTATAAATTCTATTTTGTATGCATTTTCTGATTAACCAGCCATTCATTTATCCAGCCTAAGGTCTAGTCCGAGCGAGAGTAGAAAAGAGGGAGTCTACTGTAACTATGAAACTGACCCTGTCTCAGATAATATACACTCTAAGAGTTATTACAATTGACACAAACAATATATGATCATAAGAAAAGGATATACTAAAATTTAGGGGAAAATACATTGTAAACCTCCACAGCTACAGATGTTCATTTAATCTGGTGAACACAGCTGTGACAATGTGAGGTATTGCCAGTTATGCCAGAAGAAGTAGGGCAGTGGATGTGTAATACATGCCAGCACAGCTAGCTGGAATTTTGTAAAGAATTATATGTCATTTGTATATTGAAGTGATTTGTACAAATGCTTGTGTTTAAAAATTAAAGTTGCTTGTGTTAAAAATGTATCAACAGTGTGCACTGCTGGACAGAAAATAAATATACATGTATATCAAACTGTACTGTATTGCAACTGATTAAATGCATAGATTGTAACAGGGAATACTGGAAGAGAAGAGGTTAAGCTCAGCTCCAGCTAACTTTGAGAAATAGTAAGAAATGAAATTGCCAATTTAGGCCATAAATACTGTATCTTTCAGTTCTCTATGCAGCCAGAGTCAAAAGGTATGTAATAGGAAGCTTACTGCATTGTCATTGGGGTGAATCAATTACTATTCTGGAAGGGTGGAGGTTTAAAATTGTTTTATGACTTACAGTAGTTACAACAGATCTTAGCAAGGCTCTGTGCATATGTGTATTTTTGACATCTAGGTGCTAAATCCTGGCAGTGTCTAGCAATGGGGGTTGCATGGGAACCAGAAATCAGATGAAGAGATGTATGCAATGTCATTCTGTAATCCATCACTAAAAATAATGTTTAATACTAGTTGAGAATGAAGTCTCATGGCAGTCTGTTTTTGGAGCCTGACATCAAAGGATCACTCACCTACTTCATCTTGCCTTCCTCTAGTTAGTGACCAAGGAATAATAACCCTTGAGGTCAGTCAGGAAATATAGAAAGATTAGTTGAATATTGTTTTTCTGTAACTGGGTGAACCTGTCTACCTGTGCTATTTTAGTATTTCCTGTGATTGAAACTCTGGTGTTTATTGTAAATATATATTTAGTATTTTCATGTTCTTTTATTATTAATTATTAGATATGTTTAAACATTCATTGTGGCTGGTCCTTTGGAGATCATTTTAATCTCTGAGAGTACTCATATCTGTTTGGTGACTCTGTGGTCACTCCTGAAAGCCTTACTGCATTGGTCAAACTACCATTCATATTAATATTAATTTCAATCAGTATAATTGGGTACCCTTGTAAGAGCATTAGAGTAGCTAGCCTGGGAGGGTCTGGTGCCAGTAACTATCTTATACTCTGGGCAGAATGGGTATTGCTAGTAAATCTGTGCCAGCCTTTCCCAGGCATGTATGTGCATGTGCAAATCAAATCTCAAAGAATGTGTGTATCAGCTACTTGGAGCAAGGACATGAAGCAGTGGTTTCACAGAGAGAGCGATGGAGGACTTGGCTTGGACACTTGGCTGAGTACTTAACTCTGCAGCTGTGCCAGTGGGAAGCCTTACTGGGGATGTGGGGTGAGACAGAGAGAGAGAAATCCAGACCCCGGGCTGAGTGTGTTCCCTGAGTACTCTTAAGGGAAATTGTGCTTGATGCAGAAAGCTGCATCTGGAAATACTGGGTGTATCCATTTTTTCCAAGTGAACATCCCTCTCCAGTGTCAGTGGTGAGGACTCAGGCTCTTTGATTACTGGCCCAGAAAGGGGACATCACAACAGCCTCCAGACTGTGCCAGTTCTTTGTAATTTCACTGTGATATTAAAAAAACACATAACTCTTCAGAGCACAGTGTGCATGTAACACTTGGCTTTTTCATATTCATGTCAAAATATTTTCTACACCTTGGCAAAAAATCCAATTCTGTTACTAAATATAATTGTCTGCAATATGGACACATTTTGGCAATGTCAAAAGTATGTGACTAGTTCTCATGAAAGGGTATGTAAATCTGTCTGCCATTACATTTTAGTTGTAACTCATTTGTTTCCCACACATTAATCTATGTCTTTCATTACTTTTTATGGATTGCTCTCCTTTGTTGTACCTTCTGCCAACATATATATTTAAATAAATGTTAACATAAATAAAAAGCAAATTTCAGTTCATATGCTCATCCTTCTTTAACCAGACCTGTCATATTTCCTTATTTATCAAATATTCATTTGGCTAACGTATTTTCCATTAAAGTTTTAAAATGAGGCATAACATTTCATGTTCCATTTTCCATAATGTTAAACACTTTTTTGTCACTTTATGACACATGCATGGAAGTGTGCAAGTGATGACAGGTATCAGAGTTTTCCCATCGCCTTTTAATAGAGTATATTTTAATTCTGAAAATAAGATGGTTGCAGAAATGGTAAGTATATATATATATATATATATATATATATATATATATATATATATATATATATATATATATTCTTTTATGTAGATTACAGTCTTATGTTATCATCTGGTTTATGCAGTACCTTGAAGTGACCACATGTTCAAAATTAATGCCAGCTTCAATGAATGAAGCACTTATTTTGTTTCCCAAACAAGGCTTGAGACCTAAATGACCCACACAAATTTACCCTACCTCCTTCCTGAATTCATATTCTATGAGTCTGATAAAGACACTAGCAACCAGTCTTCAGAATGCACTAATACCCCCATCCCAACCTCCACTTCTCTGTCAGTATTTCTAAATTTGAAGCAGTTTACACATGGAATTAAGAGCTTAAACTGACATCACCACACCACAGTCAGGACAGACATTACATACTCTGCTGGAGCTGTGACTGTTCTCATTAGTCTTCCCTTCAGTTTCATAGGTATATATTAGACTAATGACCACCAGGACATTTATAAGCCTAGCCGCACAACCCAGCCCAACTGTGTCTCTACATATTATGGACGTTTAGTAGGTGGGAGTATGTTAGGAAGTTTCTAGAGGTTATGTGGGGAGAGATATGTTAGTGTGAGCATTACTGTCTGCCAATATCTGTCAGAGACATGGGGGCTAGACCTGGGGTGAATTTCTGATTTCCCATCCATTGGTGATAGGGTTAACAATGGACTCTGCTTCACATGGATGGGGAGCCTGTCTCAGAGCATGGGGATCCTCTGAGAGACATATTTGTCTTACCAACCTGCCTTATTTATGTTATAAGCAAAATTGAATTATTTGGATCTAGTGGTACTGATGCTGTTTGTTTTGTAGATGTGCAAAAGGTCCACTGGAACTGGATTCAAGGATACCTTGTATTCCAGGCATAGATTGCCTCTCAGTAACCTGTACTTATAGTGATAAGACTTTAAGGTGATCCATATAGGGCAATGTATTTAAATCCTGGATTGTCCTGATAGGAACCATTGTGGGTATTCTAACAGGAACTAAATCAATGGCCTACCTCTTCCACTGTTCAAAGATTTTCTTTAACCCTATCAAATGACATATATTCTAGTTGTCATATTTATGTATTAGCCAAAGAGAAAACATGTTAGTTCAGTTGATCCTTCCATGAACTGCAGCCTCTGTGTGATAGTGGTTTTACATGTGTATGCCAGTGCCTAACTTTGTTGTATACAGTATATTTTAAATGTGTGTATTTTAATGTTTATATATCTTATACAAGTAATACAGTCTGTAAGAAAATGTATTTCTTGAGACATTGTATGCATGCATTGATTTTATCTAATTAGTTTATTGATACGAAAATTTTTCTCCCTGGGCCTCCTATGAAAATGGATCCTGCCCAGTCAGACTATTCTGCTCAACAAATGAAATAAATAAATGCACTTGCTTTCTTTATGTAAACTTTAAGAGACACAGATCAGCTGACTGCTGGTGGCTTTATTTAGGGCATACTTACTACAAGACTAATTTGTTATACTGCTAGACATTAGTAAAGCCTTTCATACCAAAAAAATAGTCTTTTGTGTTTGCAGTGCTGAAAGGTATGGGTTTTGAGAAGGGCTTTTTATACTAGGTTTAAAAAATGTATTCAACACCAATACCCATCCGATCATAATTTATTCCGTAACCCTTTTAATTTATCCAGAGAAAGTTATTAGGGATATTTTCTCCTTTCTTATTTATTCTTGCCAACACACTGTGATCATGTCCTGTAACGGTTCATGAAATGCAATTTATGCAAGCGACTGCACTCTAATTTTTTGAGGAAGACAAGAGACCATCTTCATAAAATACTAACCATCTTATCTGCATTTGTAAAGCCCCATGACTTAAGATTTATCAACGATAAATATGCCTGGTCCATTTATATAAACTAAGTGATGACTTTCAGTCATGTTCTCTTTAAACATCTTCCCCTAGAAGAATTTTAGCATCTGTATAATGCTCATAATTAAGGAAGCTATGCATGTCAGCTATGGGCATCTTTACTCTCAGCTGTCAAAGCTAGGTCTAGCCTAGGACAAATTCAAATTTTTCAGCAATGGGTAACAGAGAAGCACTGAAAAATGATGGTGAGCTTATCACTTTGTATTCACTAATGTATGAATATTTTGAATTATTCTCCAAATTCATGGGAGCTAATAAACTGCACCAAAAGCTTTATCAGGCTGCATGTGGTAAACTAGATCACTGCTTAATAAGCATAGTTTACACACCTCAAAAATAGACAGAGACTGGGCTGGGGGATTCCCAATGCACAGATGACTAGAATTGTGGCTAGTACCTCTACTCTTATTAGATTATGGCAGTTCCAATTATCTATGATTCTGGTTAGAATTTCCACATTTGATAGAATATGGCTGCGCCGACTCTCTGGAATTGTGGCTAGTGTCTTGATATTTGTTAGGCCATGCAGTACCAACTCTCTGCAGCTGTAGCTAGTATCTCCATACTTGTTAGGTTATGGCATTACTAGCTCTCTGTGATTCTGGCTATTATCTCCATACTTGTTAGATTATGGAAGGACCATCTCTTCCATGAGCAGTCAGTTGCAGATTAACACATTGCTAGAGTCCCTACCTGTTAATGGCATAAACTCTGCACAGCTAGAACCCTGAGTAAGTGAATTACCTCAGAAACCTAGTTGCACTTCAAAAAGTAAAATGTCAATGATATGATCTGGGAAGGATCACCTGACCTCTCAGTCTCTAGAGATTAAGGAATAATTTTGTTCCAGCAGCACACTACTATTAAGGAACAAAGCTGTACAATACTGAAAGACATTGGGCAGGATTCATGAAACCTCCGTGTAAGAGTTAATATGTCTTACACGGAGGCTGCAGTCTAACAGTATGACGTCAGCATGCCATGCATATTCATGAGGGCATGCTGAATCACACCCTAGGCTAACACGGTCCATGTAGGACAGTAGGGGGCATGTCCGAATGCCGAGTTCTGCAAAGGGACACGCCCCCAGAAGAGTCAGAGTCCTGAAAGTAAACTCCCACGAGCGAGTCCGCGGAAATGTCAAGGAACACAACACCACACATGCCCCCACAGACTATAAACCCAACTGTAATATAAAACGTAAAAATAGCAGTTTAATTTTTTTTTTTTATAATTTCCAAAATGTTTGCCCGTAATTGCACTCATTTGCGCAGGTATGCCCTCCGCTCAGTCACAGTTAGCAGTCATTGAAAAGCATATAAGATCTAAATATGCAAATTAAGCCAAGTAGCAATAGCGTAGCAGTAGAGATGTTAGCCAAAGAGGAGGTAGTCACGGTTCGAGCCCCGACAACATCATTTTCTATTTTTATTTAAATAAGCATGAAACAATCCCCTGACATATATGTATATATATAACTATAATTTAAGTAAAATGTAATGAAATGGGCCATGTATTTTGAAGAAATCCAACACAAGAAAATATAAAAAAATTGTATAAGTGCCCATAGCTGAGCCAGGCTTTACAAATTTGAATATGAGTGCCCATAGGTGAGCAGTGGTCTAACAAGCGTAATATGACTGCCCGCAGTTGAGCAGTGGTTTAACAGGTGTAATATGACTGCCCGGAGTTGAGCACCACTTTAACACTCTTAAAATGAGTGCCCATAACTGAGCAACACTTCTCACAATGTAATATGCGTGCTCATAGCCAAATAACGTGTTACCCAGCATAAGCCATTTGCACGGAGCTGCGCAGCGCCGCGCCCTAACCAGCTTACCGGCGGGCAATGTCGAGCAAGCTATATCAAAACTGCCTTTACACAGACACACCTCCTACCCTGTCTAGACAGTAGCAAAAACAAAAAAAAGCAATGCCCAGGATACGGTGCACCATAGTCAAAGTACTGAACCACTAAGCCATGACAGTTGTATTGAGAAATGCAGTATTAGCATATATATATAGGAATGAATGGAAATAGAAGCATGACAAAGCAGGTTTTCTTAAGCTGATAAATATCCAAAATGGCCAATCACAGATAAGTGAGGGAAAACGTGCATATATAAGCCCCATAGGTGGGAATACACAGCATAACTGATTGTGGTACCCATTTACAGTCAGGATGGCAGGTGCAGGAGAGGGAAGTCACTTTAGAGCACAGAGGTGGGGTGTTGAGGAGTCCAAATATATGGTTTGGCTCCTAGTCCACGATCATGAGGCACAACTCATGCAGGGCCAGGTTCCCTGGGGTGCATACAAGGCAGAGGTATGGAACCGGTTGGCACATGATCTCACCAGTGCCACAGGCATACCAAGGACTGGTGAACAGGTCCGTCACCACCATGTGGACCTGAAGAGACGTAAGCAGGACCAACTGAACCATTGGATACAGGAGGCCCGGCAAATGCCCAACGCCCCACTACTGAGTAAGTATCCATGTAATTAAGTATGTAAGAAATTATCCTAGCCTATATTATGGAGATGTATGTTCTAATATTACTTCATTTATATTACAGCTGCAGGTGTCTGTTCCATGAATCGGCAAGCCTATGCTGATAAGCTGCTGAGGTTGCGCCACCAGGCAGGTTAGTAATTATTTTGCTGGAATTGTTATAGAATATAAGTGAGACAGCTTGTAAAAGAGTTCAGTGTTGTTACATATTAATAAAGTTGAAATAAGCCTAGAAGAAAGTTTCTGCTAGTACTGTAAGATTAGATAAGTGATGCAGCCTGTAATCCAGAAATAAACATTAAACAAGTCTGAAATAGAGTTTCCACCTGTATTGTAATATCAGATAACTGCTTCACCATGAAAATGACTGGTAATCAATCTACAAAGGATAGACATGTGTCAAATACATCCCCTTTTAAAATCTGCCATATGAAATAGTTGAGTCTGTTGGAAAGGATTGTTGTAACCAAGTAAAAAATGTTAATAACGCCTAGAATTAAATACCATCTTGAATTGTAAAAATAAAACAAGTGAGAGTGTGAGAAAGAGAGTATGAATCGACCAAGAAAGCTCTAATAAGTCTGGAATAAAATTATACTGCAGTCAGTACATAATGAAATAAATAAGACAGCCACAACCAAAGAGTGAAATGGGTGTAATAAAGTACTGAACCTGGAATGTGTCTGTCCCACAATTTGGATATGGTGCTGTACCCTTGCAATATGGAAATAGTATGGTTGTATGAAATACTGAACATCCACAGTTGTCTAGAGCCATATAAATCAAATGTAGAAGGATGCTGTACCTGAACACAGCCAGATATGAACATGTATGAATAAAAATGGAATGTATATTAATGTAGCAGTAACATTCCCATCACCAACATTCCTAAGGTTACATATAGGAAACTGTACAAAGACATGTAGGGGATATATATCTGCAGCTACTAGGAATGTACAGCATATGTATAGGTAGTTTAAGTTGTTAATGTAATATTTCTTCACCCTACCCCATTTTCACAAACGATGCCATTCTACACCAAACTGGCTATGTGTATACACAATTAATTCCCATGGATATTTGTCCTGTTGGTTCATACATATCTGCATGTACATTGATGCATGTGCCCTGTGCACATATCCAAACCTGATGGCCTGTTGCCATCAATCAACTGTGCATGCTGTTGGATTGTGTACTGTTTTTCTAAATATGCATGGTTTATGCTTGCTGTTCAATGTTTGGAATTCATGGGTGTTTGGTTAATGGGAATACTGATGCATGCTGTTACAAATAATTTTAAATGATGTTGTTTGTTACTAACCCAAAATGTCATAAAATACTAATAAACATAGGACAATAGGGAAGGCGGGTTCCAGCGGACCCACCTCTCCCACCTCAGCTGGCGAGTGCACCTGGCACCAGTGCCCAGGCTGGAACCTCCTCCGGTGGCCCTGTGCCACCTTCGGGTGGAAGCGCTGCAGGGGATGGGGCTCGTCCCCCCTCTGCAAGCGTGGCTGGAGGAGAACGTCCACTCACCCTCCAAAGTGTCCGGTCTGTGGTGCGTAGCGAGATCAGGCATTCTGTGCTTGAACCCCTACGCCAGCTTGAGGCGAGGGTGGCACAACTCACGGGTGTGCCTGCCTGTCCTATACAGCCCCCAGCACAGCCCCATCCTGGGCAGTGAAGACGCAGTGGTAACTGCCCATGGGTGGGGATCTCAGTTCCACTGTTGCCATCTGTGGGCTCATGGGCTCGCGATATCCAAACATCCGTCCCCGTCAATTGTGTTTACCCCCCACATGTGTCATACTCCACCCCTGTGTGCGTCTTGTTTGTCTTGTCTGTTAACCTCCCCAACCTACCTCCCCAAATATACCTACTTCCTGTACCTCACATTCCACTCTCACCTGAAAAAAAAAGGCACTCTGTTCCCATAAAAAAATTACGCCCCATACATAGCTGCCCATTTTGCAGACATGTCTGCTGGACATGTCAACTGATAATTAAAATTGGCTGTACAACATATTTTGTTGTCCTCACCCCTCCCTCAGGGGTGGAAGGTTTCAAATTTCACACCAAATTACACACATATGCACAGCTGTTGCTGATAAAGAAATGGGCAGCTGTGGGCCTTCCCTACATCCTTCCTGCAAATCCCGAGCTTGTTTTCCTACTGTCCTACCCTCTTTGTGCCCCCTTTTTCACCACTGTCCTATCTCCCCATTTTCTTTTCTTTAAAAGAAATTAGCGTGGGTGTTAGCGAGAGTAAGCACTTTTAAGCAGTAGTCAGCGGGTGTGCACTTGTGTGCGAGTAGCTAAGCCACTGTGCACATGCGTGAGCACCTCGCTAACCAGCGCAAACCCACTTACAACTGCTTAAAAGTGCCTTAGTCACTTTGTATGACAAGGCCTGTAGTCTGCTCATCAGCAAAATAAAATTCCCCTGTCAGTCTCGAACACAGGACCTTGGAAACACTAGTCTGCATGACTTACCACTAAGCCATAACTGATATACAAGAACATGGTGCTGAAAGAAATTTATCATGAAATACAAGGAGTGAATGTAAAGGGAATATAGGAAGGCCATTACACAAAGCTTGTTCCCTGTACGTTTACTGGCAATTCTTGTGGAATTGCAATACATTAGTGTGATAAGAGAAGCAGCCATGCTAGGAGGTAATAATGTTACAGTAGCACCTTACAAAACACACACGGTATCAGAGCAGGATAAACACCACCATATTTGAATAGGTATGAGGCCAGACATCTCATCTGTGACTGATTTACAGGGATGTCCTTCATTTGTCAAAAAATGTTACCTGTGCCCCACTGACTCCCTGTGTAATGTACTAACAGTAGGCAGAAAGGTGGGGAATCCCACGTAATGTACACTATCAGTAAGTTAAAGTAGACACTACTTACATGTCAGAAATGGTGTAGTAATACATATACTCAAAATACCCCACAGTCACAACTGTTCCCTGAGGCTGGTCAAATATACACCTGAAAGTATCTCAGGCCTGGAAGTGTCAGAAACACACAGGCATATCAGCCTGTCTGCTGTTACACACTCTGCGAATAGCTGTAGAATTGCTTCCACAAGCACACCCTCATGTAGGAGTACAACCCAGAAATATCAAAGGATGTAGCCATCTAACAAACTAAGGACAGTATAGCAGTTTACAAGCACTGCATGTGCCTGATATTCTCAACTGTTAGTGCAAAGTACAAGGCCCTACTACTGCTCAGCAGCAAAATAAGATACTCTTGTAAGTGTCAAACCCCAGGCCCCTTGGCCTCACCAAACTGCATGCAGTGTCACCAAACCACACCAAACATATAAGAAATTTCTGCTGAAAGAAATATATCATGCATTACAAGGAGTGAATGTAAATGGAAAATAGGAAAGCCATAGCAACACATTCCAGTAAAGACAAATATCAGGCCTTCAAGGAGTGAATGTAAAGGCAAAATAGTGAAGCCATAGCAACACATTGCAAGAGCTACTGTTGTATACCAGTTAATTCACAAATCCCACAGGAAAGTACATACTCCCATGTAAACAGTGTTAGCATTATTAGGTGTGACTTAACTTACACACTGAGAAGAATGAACTGCAAGAAGCAACTGTCAGGTTTCAGTACAACATGCATTTCAGTGGCTACAACACAGCCTTAGATACCAACCTTTTGACTGACACAACAGTGTCCACAGCAAACTAGCATGGTCCCCACCTTGCTAAACTGAAAGGCCTACGCCTACCTAACCTAACATTTTATAGCACTGTCATGAAATCACAGTGAGAACTGCAATTACCACACAGCAGGCTGCATGCAATTAGTAAATGCTGGCCAACAATTGGTGCAGAGGCCATCACATGCACATGTGCAGATACCTACAAAAGCAGCCTGTACTGCCAGTCCACACATGCAATAATATCATTGCAGCAACTGGAGGGAGACCGAGAGACCAAAAAAAAAAAAAAAAAAACAAGCCATCAAGCCAGCCAGCCAGCAAGCCGGCCATCCAAAAAAGCTGTCAGAAACAAAGGTAATGTAAACTACATAATCTAATAATCTACATACTGTGAACCCTCCATATGTGTTAGCAGTCTGTATCTATATGTATATGAAGATGTGCATAGGGAAAGGGACATACTGCAACTGTTAGTGAAGGCTGGACATACATATGTAGTTGAAGGTTGCTATGTGCTCATATCAATGTAGGTTGTAGTACAATGTACAATGTACAATGTAGGTTGTACAGCAATGGATGATTAGAAGTATGTTAGTGTGTGTATGTGTATGTATATACACACACATATATATATATATATATATATATATATATATGTACATAGATAGAGAGGTATGTATAAATAGATAGACATATATAGATAGATAGAATATGTATATGCATATAGATGTAATAGACACATACATATATAGATATATATAGATACATATACATATGCAGACAGATATGAATGTCTATAGATATGTATGTATATGAATATATCTATATATATATATATATATATATATATAGAGAGAGAGAGAGAGAGATAGAGTGAAAGAGGCACATGGGGCAGATGTACTGCAACAGGTGGCTGGTGATGAAGGCATGGACTGAACACCAGTGTGGATACTGGAGTACCATACCCCATTCCAAAACACTTTAACCACTAACTACCACATAGGTGGTTGCCTGCCTACTACAGGAGGTGTCAGAAGGGAACATGGGAAACAAGTGTACAATAGCCTCCCCTTTGATATTCACAGTGGCACACTAGTCTTGTAATCCCTGTACATGGTATGTGTCATCACAAATGGTGTGTCAGCTAGGGAAATGTAGATCAGTGTACCCCTCTACACCTCACAATGTCCTACACGGTATGTACCTCCCATGGCAACTACAGCAAGGGAAAAGGCCACAGACATACCTAACAAAGAGTGATAATGCCCTCAAACACATTCCCTATGCAGAGTGACTGACAAAACCACAGATAGAGTGCCTTTCATACAACTTACACAGAGGTTACCACTGCTGGATATACAGAGTTATGTCACACCCATACCAGTTGTCCAACTGCCATGGTAACACCTCACAACCTGTCCAGCCTAAATGACCTATGGCCCTCATCCTTGTCACCGCAGTAAAGAGCACATGCTGGAGGTACAGTTTCCTATCCACAAATAAGCCATACCCTGGACTAAACCACCCAGCATTAACAAGCAAGGCTCCTTATTAGTAGATGTCAGACATACCCCTGATGAATGTTATGGAGATAGGTAATATGCCGTATGAGTCACCTCTGTGTAACTGTTTGACAGGAGCAAGTACAATCACATTACATGTGTCCCAAGGGGCAGGGTAGCATAAGCTATGCTGCCATAGGCCCAGGGCCAATAGCATAGTACCTACCTATGACAATGCACACACACAGTTACTCATTGCAATACCAACTATGTGAGGTGGAATGAGTGTGACACTGACTGTGTGCAAGGTCTGTAATGGTGTGATTGCTCAGCATGACTTTGTGCCTCTCATGGTAGTGTGTGTCCTCGGTGTGAGGCCAGAGAAGGATGTGTCAGTTATTGGGATACAAACATACTACATTGCCATATGTTGTGCTGTAGTTCACAACGTACGACTGCGGTGTAGGTAGGGGTATGGCAGCAAAGACTAGGGTGGATTACCAGTGAAAATGTAAATGTGCATTGCATGCATTGCATGGGATGACAGTATTCTCCATTCATTAGCTTGATACATACCCCCAGTGTGAGGTTGTGCATTGTACCTCAAACAGTGTGCCGGGTGCTGGTGTGTACCAGTTTGTTGTATGGAGTGTGCCAGGCACTGTCACACAGTTGTTGGCTGAGCAGTGATATGAGGTAATTTACATGTGTATCCCCTGATAGACAGACAGATGCTATATATGGCAGTTCAGTGATATCAGTACAGTAGAGTATTACGTGTGCCATATTACTTGCTCACATATTTTTCTTTTCCTTCCAGGGCGATGGTGCATCAGCGCAACCCCTGTTATTCAGCTGCAGAGGATGAGGAGATACACCGGATCCTGGTGCGGGATTTTTCCACACTGTTTTCCAGGACCAGCCAGAACCAGCAGGAGAGGGCTGCACTGTGGCAAGACCTTGACCGTCGGGTAAATGACATAGGCATGCATAACCGGACATATGAGCAGGTACGCCATCACTGCAGTGATTTAATTAGAAATGTCCATCAGCATGCGTCTGATATCCACAGACAACAGCTTGCCACAGGTGGTGGGGTACCTATCAACCCCCACTCACTAGAGTGGAGGAGCTCCTCCTAAGTGTTGTGGCTCCAGCCCAACAACAACAACATCCACAGACATGTGTCATGATGGAGGCTGGAGCCACCCAGCATG
Organism: Protopterus annectens; assembly: GCF_019279795.1. NCBI lineage: Eukaryota > Metazoa > Chordata > Ceratodontiformes > Protopteridae > Protopterus > Protopterus annectens. The sequence goes on from NC_056744.1 coordinate 737,403,110, forward strand.
TGGACATGGAGTGTGCAGGTAACATGCCATATCTGTAGTTGACTGTTCTCTGCACTGGTAGTTCATGCATGTGTGAGATGTGTACTGTGTGTGTAGCTGTTATCCTGCCTATTCTTGTGCAAGATTGATATTCTGAATATCATCAGTACACCTGTGAAAGCCAACTGTTGTACTATTGTACTGTATCATACTCACAGTATCAATGGCACAGTTGTGGCCACTGACAATAACTCTCTTATTTGTGCAGGTCCCTCTGGAGTAACAGCAAGGCAACCAATCCATGCTGGTGAGTGTGTAATAACAATACTATTAATACTAATAGTAATATTAATACTTATAAACAGTATTGTGTATGTGTTGGATTGCAGGTGTGTGTGTGTTTGTATCTGCTGTACTGAGTAGTGTGCCCGTGTGCATGTGTGCATGTGCCCGTGTGCATGTGTGCATGTGTACATGTGTGCTGGTGTGCATGTGTGCCCGTGTGCATGTGTGCCCGTGTGCCCATGTGCATGTGTGCATGTGTGCCCGTATGCATGTGTGCATGTGTGCCTGTGTGCCCGTGTGCCCTTGTGCATGTGTGCATGTGCCCATGTGCATCTGTGGTAACATTGTGTACACATTGTAAACTGTGTTTCCTGTCTTCCTCTCACAAGTTCTGGTGTTGCTCTGTTGCCGTGCAGCAGGGAACCTGAAGCCACTGCTGGGGATAGTGATAATGATGATACATGTGCAATGGCACAGGTAGGTGTGACAGGGTCTGTTGTTGGTCAGCCAATCGACAGTACACAGCAGTCAACCCCATCAATGCGCACAGTCATCCTGCCGATACATCCATTGTCACCAATGTCCATAGGTGAGGGACAGCATACAGTGGGCATTAACCAGGGTAATGTGGTATCAGTGGCACATGCATCCCCTCACAGCAGCTATGGCCAGAGTCCTGACATGGTACCACACAGGCAGATGTCCAGGGGTTCTCATGGGAGCATCTGTGGTCATACTGCCCCTGTCAGACGTGTCCACAGAGGTCTTCCAACCTCAGCTATGTTCCGGGCTGTATTGCAGGCACAGGCACATATGGAACGGTACACCAGACAGGATCTGAGGGAGCTTAGAGCACATCGCACTGCTATGAATGACACTATGCGTGACATTGCGGCTGCCATCCGTACTGTCGGCGAGGTCATTGACAGACAGTGGGGGGACACATTAGATCTGTTCCACAACTACATGTCCATGAGCCAGGGCAATGCAGGACGGTTGAGGCATCGACTTGGACATATGCCAGCAACATCATCAGCTGGCAGTCATCGCGGACGACAACAAACCCGTAGCCGCTCCCATAGTGCCAGTACCAGCCCCAGCAATGCTGGGTCTGTGCTGTCATCAGACCACCCTAGAAGACCACATGCACGTGGCTCTGGACAGTCCCAGCAGGGACATGTGTCCAGTCATCAACCAACTGCTTCTGATGACAGTACCCAGTCTGGCTTAGTACCTGATACTGTCCGTAGCACCCCTGCCAGGCACAGGTACCATGTCCGTGGCCAGAGACAGTGATCTGTATGACCTGGCAGGTACAGTCTGTGGCTGTCCACAAACACCCGTATATGGCAGCCATGTGGTGGAACTGTGTGCATGCATACACACATGCATAATGCTAACACCTAGGGCTAACACATATACACAAACACACTGCATCAACATTGCCCCATTTTGTACTGTTGCCCCTCACTAACACACACACACATACATGTTGATTGGATGTGTCAATGGCAGACTCTGGCATACCAAGTACACACCCTGTGCATAGGATGAAACTGTGCCACCTCCTGCAATCTGTAACATTGATGCAGGAACAGGATAGCATGGTGCTGATGCACAGGGTGACTACATAGCACTGTAGTAATATTATCATGTTGTTTACAGTACAGTGTAATGATATCAATGTGGGTATATCCCAGCATGCCTGATGCATTAACAGTATGATTGTCATTGTAGTGTTGTTATACACCAGTGTTAATTCCAAAAGTGTAATGTCTGCACATGTTTGCATTCTGGTGGTAAGGCTGAAAACACAAACCCACCTACATAGGTATCACAGGGGATAAGAAACTGGAAGTAATGATACTCAATGCCAGACATCTAAACCGCAAGATGCATGCAGTCCAAACTCTACTCAGCATGGAGAATGTTGATATCTGTGCAGTAACAGAAACCTGGTTCAAGTCTCCCAAGAGCACCCTAGCACTACCAGGTTACACCTCATACCATGCTTTACAGCCCCAAAACATGGAACTAACTACAAAAGGAGGGTGAGTATCAATAGATGTCAAGGGTACCCACACCCCCAGGTTGGTGCAACAGCATGAAGCATCAGACTATGCATGTGCAACTAACAGTGGGTAAAACTGCCTTCCAGCTCATAGCCTGCTACAGACCACCCTCCTAAACCCAGGTAACACACTTGGCCTACTTATGAACACATGTAAATATGAAGGTGTCTCCAAACAACATTATATTGGGCAACTTCATCTACCCACACATAGACCGGGAGCATTACTGTAGCTCCAACACCCTAGGCCAAAGGTTCCTATAATTCATAAACTCAAATGCTATGGAACAACTTGTTACCACTCCCACAAGAGGGGAGAACATACTGCACCTGATCATCACCAACATGGGGACTCTATGCTCCAGACCAGAAGTGTATCCCTCGCTGGTAAGATCATACCATAGAGTAATCTCACTGTATATTCACATACCAACCCCAGCCCCTGGCCAGAAACCACAGTGAAAAAGTTGTCAATTCCACACACCTCAAAACCGAGACAGAGGTGGAATCCTTCAAAGCCCCTGGGTCTATGGAAAATACGGCCCACACTGCTGAATCCTTTATAAACGCATTCTATGAACACCTTCAGGAATGCACAGATCATGCAATTCCAAATATAACCATGACCCAATCCTCCAAAGACAGGCATCCTTTCTGGTGAACCCCAGTCACATAACAGAAAACAATAGAAGGAGGAAGCTACTACATGATCGAGCAATATCCCAGAAAGGGAAGCCATCTCTGAGCAGTATTTTGAAAACATTATTGGCACTCATAAAATCATCTAAGGCCAGCTTCAAGAGAAATATTGCACAAGACACTAAGGATAATCACAAGGCTTTCTTTACTTATGTTAGGAATCTGGGTGGGAATTACCAGATATGCTCAGAAGTTGTCCTAAATGACAAGGAATACACCTAAGCCACATACATTGCCAACATCATTGCTGACAGGTTCAGCAGAAACATCTCACCCCCCTCCCCACCACAAGGGCAAATATATATCCCAGCAGAGTAATGCCCCCCTGACATCTGAGATGCTCAGTCGCCCTCTCCAAAGCAAATACACAGCATCAATGGGAGCAGACAGTGTCCCAGGCTGCATCCTACATGAACTCCAAGAAGAACTAAACACAAACATAAAACTACTGTTCAATCCCAGCCTTACTACAGGATATGTACCCAAGGAGTGGCGTACAGCAACAGTGATCCCTGTCCACAAAGGTGGTGCCTCAACGGATCCTGGAAACTATCACCCCATATGCCTGACTAGCTTGGTCTGCAAAGCTATGGAAAGGATCATCATAGACCTCATAAATAAAGCTATTGGGGACCTACAGACACTGGATCCTACCCAGTTCGGCTTTGTTGAGGGCACATCCTGCCTCTTAAACCTGGTCGATGTCTTTGAAACAGTCACCAAGGCCAGTGATGAGGGGAAGGTGTTCACCACAGCCTGCCTGGACCATTAAGTACTGTACACATGATTAGGGACCTGGGGACCCGAGTTGATAGCAAACTCTCATTTGACAACCACATGGTTGTAGTGGTTACACAGACAGTTTATATAGGCCACCTAATCATGAAGGGCTTCACAGCTAGATCACAGGAGGTCATCGTGCCTCTTCAGTCATCCCTCATCAGGCCCATAATTGAGTACAATGCCCCATTTGTGGTGTACCTTACCAGAGACCTGTCCTGCAGCAACTGGAAAGTCCACAAAAGTACCTCACCAAGGGGATCAAAGGGCTCCAACAGATGCCTGACATATAGAATCATGTCCAACCTGGAATTAATGGACATGCTGCACCTCAGAAAATCCAATTTCCATGGAGCTATGCGCTCGTGACACTTGCACCTCAGCACTTACATAAATAGGACATGCTGAAGGGACAGATACCCAGAGGCTCCCTTCACTCTGGAATAAAATCACAATCCAGGTTAGGGAGAGTCCCTTAATGACTCTCTGCAAGAGGACTGTTGCTGAGTGGATGGGAGATTGTAGGTTTACCCTGGGTTTCACTTCTGTGTCACTGTTACACAGAGGCTGAGTATACTAACCTGGAAAAAGGCCATATGAAAATACATTTAAAATGGGTGGCGAAAGACAAACACAGTCTGGCTAGGCTTATAACTGCCCTAGGGCAGATAGCCTAGTATGAACCTATGAACCTATTACATGATGTATCCTCAACTGATACACAGATGTAGGAAACCCAGTGTCATTGATATCCCTGCAGTTCTACACTATACCAGTAGCCATTCTTACTGATCCCCACACATCCCTGGGAAGAATACTGTTTGGCATATAGCAGTCTCACGTACATGCCAACACACTAGCGATATGTTCATCCATGACTGGAAATGTGTACAGTGGCCTACAATGCAGTCTGCACATGACACACATGACCACCGGAAGGGTATCATACAGATAGATACCTGTTGTCCAAGCCATGCTCTATTACTGTAACGCAACTGTAACTTTATCGTCAGCATGTACTTAACATAGTATTCCAGTAGTACCATGTAGGTGGCAGCACTCATCATGTAGAACGGGTAATGGTGTGTACATATGGACAAGTGTTTTCTTGTCTATCCTGTGATAGTCACATTTCCAAAGGTATTGTGCAGTCCCTTAGTGTATCGCCTAAGCAAGAAGGTGTCTTTATGCATATCAGCAACAGTTGCCATACACCTACACTGGATGTCCATTACTCACAGACTTTGCTGTGTTATAACATGTGTAATATATACTCCAGACATGAACCCTCACCCACATTAATATATCACAGCTTTCATGAGTGTGTGTCACCCAGTTGGCCTAGGACACAGATCACTGCAGTAGCCTGAATTGTCAACAACATGCATGTATGGCGTACAGTCTGGGAATCTGCAGGACATGCTGGCACAGGTAACAACTGTATTCATATGAGGCAGGCTTCACACATAGGAACTATTGAAGGTCACAGGTACATATCTGTACGTGGCACACACATACCTCATGTGTGCATTGCACTTACTGTTATAATTATATGTCATACAATAATAAAAGCAAAACCCACCACACATTGACAAACTGTGCGACAAACACACACATGGCTTTTGTAGCATTCAAACCCCTACCTAGCTATGTTATGACACTTGAGAGAGACACATTAGCACAGCACGCTGTTCACATTACTGGATGTTTTTTTTTCTCCTGCTGTACTTATAGGGTGCTGACATCATCAGTCTTTACAAAGAGGAATGTACGTCATGTAGTGTGTTATTCCAGTTGTCAAAAGGGACATCTCTTTCAAAGATAATTGCACACATCCTGCCCCCCCCCCCAACGCACACACACTGAGCATTTGTAGGATTGAAACCCCTACCTAACTATGTTATGATGCTTGAGAGAGACGCATTAGCGCAGCATGCTATTCGCTTTACTGGGTGGTTTCCCTTCTCCTGCTGTACTTATAGGGTGCTGACATCATCAGTCTTTACAAAGAGGAATGTACATCATGTAGTGTGTTATTCCAGTTGTCAAAAGGGACATCTCTTTCAAAGAGAATTGCTCACATGCACACCCCCTGCCTCCCCCAATGCACACACACACTGAGCATTTGCAGGATTCAAACCCCTACCTAATTATGTTATGACACTTGAGAAAGACACATTAGCGCAGCGCGCTATTTGCATCACTGGGTGGTTTTCTTTCTCCTGCTGTACTTATAGGGTGCTGACATCATCAGACTTTACAAAGAGGAATGTACATCATGTAGTGTGTTATTCCAGTTGCCAAAAGGGACATATCTTTCGAGGAGAATTACACAGCCCCTGCTTTTCGCAACACACACACACTGAGCATTTGCAGGATTCAAACCCCTCCCTAACTATGTTATGATACTGGAGAGAGACGCATTAGCGCAGCACGCTATTCGCATTATTGGGTGGCTTTTCTTCTCCTGCAGTATTTATAGGGTGCTGACATCAGTTTTTACAAAGAGGTATGTACATCTATTGCCATCCCTCAGTATGGGGGATAACAATATATATGCATTAACAGACGCCTAGTTCAGGGTCACATATGCACATCAGCACTGCCTGGTTATGTTTTATACCATGCTTCATGAACACAGGACTTGTAACACACAACACAACCAGGGAGTGTATCCATATCCATATGCTCTTCAGTTTTTCCCTTAGAACTGCTCTACTTTCAATCTAAACAGTCTATTCTCTATCTGAAAAGCCCAGCACTTGCTCCTAAAGCATTTTTACACAGGTAAAGCACTCTTAAACAAAAATAAAGCACTACATCCACCTACAATCCCCTTGAGTACCCATTTGCCTATAGGTCCTTTCTGACTCAGTTACACAGCAATCCCTTACACTATTCTAGCATGCCGAAGGGTCAATTACTGGTGTCCTCTCCAGTTCAGCTGGTGAATCTGGGAATCTTGAGGCAATGTTACAACTGCCTCATGTACACAGACAACCCTCTCCTCCTCCCAACAAATACAAATATATGTGAGAGATGCAACCATATAGCCAAACTGGAGGCTGAGCTCTCTCAACTCAGTACTGGCAAAAAAAGTCAGGAGGAGAAGGTAACCACACACACCACAAACCCAGTCTCACATAGACCTATCACAACTGTAAACCAAACACGTAAACACACAACATACTCGGAGGCTCTAATTAAAAACTACCAAAACAACAGAGGCCTCCAAAGCAGACATCCAAGCAAACATGACCTCTAAACATAGCACATGCAACACATAGTTCACAAAGTCAGTGTGCCAAATAGTCACAGCCCTTAAGGCCATACAACATGCCTGATACAGTTGCAATAGGTGACTCCATATTCAGACACACTGACGTCCCGCTCACCACACTGAACAAGGAAAAGGTTACAGTAAGCTACCTGTCAGGCGCTAGAATCCACCACATAACACAAGCACTCAGGTCACACCAAAGCAAGTACAAATATGACTCAGTCATTGTCCATGCTGGTGTGAATGACCTGAGACGTACCTCCCTGGACTACATGAAAAGAGACATTGAGGAGCTCTCTGATTATGTAGCCCAGGCCAGTATGACCCTGACCCTGAGCAGCATCTTACCCTCACCAAGAATGATGCCACAGTACAAAGACAAAATGATCAGCTTTAACAATTGGCTCAATTACTGGTGTCATTCTAAGGGGATCCAATGTCTGCCTGCTTGGGATGACATGCTTGACAAGCCACGCTGCTTTGCAAGGGACGGCTTGCACCTGTCACCCCTGGGCTTCCGGATATTGGCCAAGGCTCTTGCCACCCCCGTAGTGCCTTTTTAAGGCAAGGCTCAGAAGACAAACCCACCTCCCTAGAAAACACAAGTGGAAAAAAACTAAGGGTAATGCTGCTCAATGCCAGAAGTCTAAACCTCAAGATGCATGCTCTCGAAGCCCTCCTGAGTATGGTAAACATCGATGTTTGTGCAGCGACTGAAACCTGGTTCAAGGATCCTGAGAGCACCCCAGCACTACCAGGTTATACCTCATATCATGCTTTTCAGCCCCAAAACTTGGACCGAACCACAAAAGGAGGGGGAGTATCCATATTCATCAAAGATACCCACACCTCCAGGTTAGTGGCAACGCACGAAGCATTGGAGACCATCCATGTGCAACTAACTGTAGGCAAAACTGCCCTACAGTTTATAGCATGCTACAGACCACCCTCTCAAACTCAGGAACCCCACTCAGCCTTCCTGAAGACACTGGAGAGTATGAATGTCTCTCCACATACCATCATATTGGGAGACTTCAACTACCCAAACATAGACTGGGAGTATTACTCAAGCCCCAACACCCTAGGCCAAAGGTTCCTAGAATTCATAAACTCAAATGCGATGGAACAACTAGTCACCACTCCCACAAGAGGAGATAATATACTAGACCTGATCATCACAAACATGGGGACACAATGCTCCACACTGGAAGTATACCCCTCATTGGTGAGATCAGACCATAAATTAATCTCACTGGAAATCCACATCCCGCCCCCACCCCCAGCACAAAAGACCACAGTGAAGAATTACTCAAAAGCCGACTTCACACTTCTTAAGACTGAAGTGGTATCCTTCAAGGCCCCTGGGCCAGTGGAAACCACAGCCCACACCGCTGAATCCTTTATAAACGCTTTCTATGGACACCTTCAAGAATGCATGGATCATGCAATCCCAAATAAAACCAAGACCCATTCCCCCAAAGGCAGGTGTCCTGTCTAGTGGACCCCAGCCATTAACAAGCTGTACAACAGGAGGAGGAAGCTACTACATGACAGAGCAAAATCCCCAAAAGGGAAGGCATCTCTGATGAGTACTAGCAAACAACTACGATCACTCATAAAATCATCCAAGGCCAACTTTGAGAGAAAAATCGCAAAAGACACTAAAGACAATCACAAGGCCTTCTTCAGTTATGTTAGAAACCTGGGTGGAAACTCCCCACATATGCTCAGAGGTAGTCCAAAATGACAAGAAATACACTGAACACACAGACATTGGCAACATACTGGCAGACAGGTTCAGTGCAAATCCCCCCCCCCAAAAGGAGAAATATCTATCCCAGCAGAGTGTAGCCTCCCTGACATCTCAGATGCTCAGTTGAGAGCCGCCCTCTCCAAAGCTGAAAACACAGCATCAATGAGACCAGACGGTGTCCCGGGTTGCGTGCTACAGGAACTCCAAGAGGAACTAAACCTGCACATAAGGCTGCTGTTTAATCTTAGCCTTACTACAGGATACATACCCAAAGAATGGCGTACAGCAACAGTGGTCCCACTCCACAAAGGAGGTGCTTCTACGGACTCTGGAAATTACCACCCCATAAGCTTGACGAGCCTGGTCTGCAAAGCTATGGAGAGGATAATTATGGAACTCATAAACAAAGACATTTGGGACCTACAGACACTGGATCCTACCCAATTCAGCTTTGTCAAGGGCAGATCCTGCCTTTTGAACCTGGTCAACTTTTTTGAAACAGTCACTAAGGCCATTGATGAGGGTAAGGAAGTTCACACAGCCTACCTTGATCTTGCAAAAGCCTTCAACACAATACCCCACTCGGGCATCACAGACAAGCTCACCAGCTGAACTGTAAACCCATATGTCATAAGATGGGTTGCAAACTGGCTCAAGGACAGAACCCACAAGGTCAGAATTGCTTGAGCCATGTCAGACTCTAAGCCAGTCACAAGCGGTATCCCACAGGGCTCAGTCCTGGGACCCCTCTTGTTTGGCATTTATTTTTCCAAGGTGCAAGCAAACATAGGAGGATTGTGGCTGACAAAGTTCACAGATGACTGCACACTGGGCACCATAATTGATACTCCAGCGGACACAAGCATCCTTCAGAAAGGCGTCGTAGAAATGGATAACTGGTGCCAGAGCCATGGCCTTAAACTGAATGCCAAAAACTGTATAGTCATACCCTTTGGGAAAAACAAATTACCCACAAATTACCACATAGGTGGTAATCCATTAAGTACGGAAGACGTAATCAGGGACCTAGGGACCCAAGTTGACAGTAACCTCTCATTTGACACTCACATTGCCAAGGTGGTTAGGAAGACCTTCTATATTACCCACCTTATCATGATAGGATTCACATCTAGATCAGGAGAGGTCATCGTGCCCCTATACTCTTCCCTTATCAGGCCCATAATTGAGTACAATGCCCCATTTGGGATGTACCTTACCCAACACCTGCAGCAGTTAGACAGACCCCAAAAGTACCTCACCAAGAGGATCAAGGGTCTCTAACATATGTCATATGCTGCCCGGCAGAAGCAACTACAGCTCTATTCAGTCACATACTGCCTACTCAGAGGCAATCTATGCCTGATGTACAAGGCCATGTCCAATCTGGAATTAATGGACATGCTCCACCTCAGAAAATCCAAATCCACCAGAGCCACGAGAGCGAGGGATTTGAACCTCAACACAGAAATAAATAGGACGTGCTGGAGGGACAGATTCATAACACAGAGGCTCCCTACACTGTGGAACAGAATCCCAGTCCATATTAGGCAGAGCCCCTCACTGACTCTCATCAAGAGAAATCTTGATGAGTGGATGGGAGTTCTTAGGTTTACCCCGGGGGTCATCTCTGTGTCACTACTACACAGAGGCACAGTAAACTAAACCCTACATGGGCATAGTATTCTCATTCCAAGGGGTGGCGAAAGCCACACACACTCTGGCTAGGCTTATAAATGCCCTAGGGCAGATAGCCTAGTATGAACCTATGAACCTATATACATCACAGATGCACACACCTCTGGGTTGTTACCACTGCAGTAAGCATGACAGGCCATACATATACAACTACCATTGTGCAAAACTGCCTTTTGGTTTGGTGTGTAGTTCAGACCACCCCCTCCCATATCCAGGAATCACACTTGGCTTCCCTGGGAACAGTGTGGGATATGAAGGTGTTCACATACGCCATTACAGTGGTTAACTTTAGGTACAGGAATATTGACTGGGGGAACTACTCAGGCCTCAACAACATCACCCTACAGCCATTACAATTTGTGAATCCATGTGCTATGGCAGAACCAGTCACCACAGCCACAAGGGGGAATACATATTGGACCTGATCATCACCAACATGGGGACTCTATGTTCCACACCAGAGGTAGACCACCATTGTTAAGATATGACCATAACCAACTTTCCCTGGACATCCATATCCAATCCCCGCCCCCAGGCAAAGACATCACTGCTAACAAAGTATTTCTCAAAAGCAGACTTTGCACTTATGAAGACTGGGGTGGAATACGTCAAAGGCCCTGTGCTGGAGGATTATACAGCCCAATCTGCAGAATCCTTTACAAATGCATTCTATGAGCACCTGCAGGTTTTCATTGATCATGCTATCCCAAATAAAACCAAGACTCCTCCACAACAGGAGACCTGTCTGGTTGACACCAGCCATATATAAGCTGTACAACAGAAGGAGGGAGCTAATACATAACAGAGCAATATCCCACAGAGGGAGGACATCTCTGAACAGTATTGGCAAGACACTTCAATCCCTCAAAATCATCACTTGCAAGTTTTGACAGTGAAATTGCCCAGACACTACAGATAAGGCTCCCCTCAGTCTGGAATTGAATCCCAATTAATGTTAGACATAGCCCCTCGCCAAACCTCTTCCAGCAAACTCCAGCCACATGGATGCGACATTGCAAATTCAACCCCTGGGATCTCCACTGTGTCCCTGCTTGATGGAGGCACAGCAAACTAGCCTTAAACGGTGCCTTCTTTGACCTACTTTACAGAGGCACAGTAGGCTACTGTACTGGGGAGGCAGACGCCAAATACACTCTGGCTAGGCTTATGTGTTCCCTAGGGCAAACAGCCTAGTATTGACCTCTGAGCCCATATGTTTATGTTTGGGATGCACAATACTTGTTGCTGATAAACTGTTTGCAGGACTTTATTGCCATAGCTTTCCCTGTTTCTATGAACAACTTGTGTATCTGTGGAAGATGTTTGATCATGACAGGGTTCCAGTATATTACTAATGTCTCTATTGTCATTTAACTGTGTGCACTGGGCAGATTGCTGTATTGTGGGAGGTTCCTGGCTTAACACATACAAATGCCAGATATGTGTGGCCGACTGCTATACTGAGACATGGCCTAAGTGTGTGAGCATGCCCAGTTCAGGCTTTCAATGGTTTGTTGCCTGACATATGTCTCATTTATCAAAGTGAGTGAGCATGCCCAGTGTGACCTTTCCATATGTTGAGATCTGAGGTCCACTAAATTTGTGGTTGTGTGTGAACTTGAACAATAGTTGACATTTACAGTGTGTGTGTTGGAAGTCATGTTGTGTTCTTACTACCCAACTGCTTTGTGTCTGAACCCAACAGGGATTATGCTGTGCCTGCAGGGTTTCCATGGGACAGTTTGCATACACTTGTCAACATTCTTTCATACTGACCAAACACTGTAATATTATCATAGTGTAGTGATTCAGTCCTTTCACTCTGATGCACAATATCCTGGGTTTGAGTCCCATCACTGCTTTAAATATTCATACTGAGCACACCAAACTAAGGTATGACCATGCTGCATTTTGTTCAGCTATGGCCTACTTAAACCAGGCTTGTCCAACATTACTAGTGTATTCCGCAACTTGGGTGGACATTGACAAACACTAGGCTATGTGCCCTAGGGCATTTCTAATCCTTGTCAGAGTGTGTCTGTCCTTCAACACACATTTTAACTGGTGTTTGCCATGACATTTTTCAAGGTTAGTATACTGTGCCTCTGTTTAACTGTGACATAAAAGTGATACCCAGGGTAAACCTACAATCTCCCATACACTCATCAAGATTCCTCTTGAAGAGAGTCAATGAGGGACTCTGCCTAACCTGGACTGGGATTTTATTCCAGAGTGAAGGGTGCCTCTGGGTTATGAATCTGTCCCTCCAGCATGTCCTGTTTATTTCAGTGCTGAGGTTCAAGTCTCTCGAGTATGTCGCTCGATGGGATTTGGATTTTCTGAGGTGCAGCATGTCCATTAATTCTGGGTTGGACATGACTTCATACATCAGGCACAGATCGCCTCTGAGCAGGCAGTATGCCACTGAGTAGAGCTGGAGTTTCTTTAACCGGGCAGCATATGGCATCTGTTTGAGCCCTTTGATCCTCTTGGTGAGGTACTTTTGGGGTCTTTCCAGTTGCTGCAGGTGTCTGGTAAGGTACATCCCAAAAGGGGTATTGTACTCAATTATGGGCCTGATGAGGGATGAGTAAAGAGGCATGATGACCTCCCCTGATCTAGATGTGAATACCTTCATGATTAGGTGGGCTATATAAAATGTTTTTCTAACCACTTTGGCCACGTGGTTGTCAAATGAGAGATTGCTATCAACTTGGGTCGCCAGATCCCTAATTACTTCTTCTGTACTTAATGGATTACCACCTATGTGGTAATTTGTGGGCACTTTGTTTTTGCCAAAGGGGATGACTATACACTTTTTGGCGTTTAGCTTGAGGCCATGGCTCTGGCACCAGTTGTCTGTTTGTATGAGGCTCTTTTGGAGGATGCTTGTGTCAGCTGGAGAGTCGATTATGGTGCCCAGTTTGCAGTCATCTGCGAACTTGGTCAGCCACAGTCCTTCCGTGTTGGCATGTACCTCCGAGTAATATACACCAAACAAGAGAGGTCCCAGGACTGAGCCTTGTGGGATGCCACTTGTAACTGGTTTGGAGTCCAACATGGCTCCAGCAATTCTAACCATGTGAGTTCTGTCCTTGAGCCAGTTTGCAACCCATCTAGTGACATAGGGGTTTATATTTAAGCTGGTGAGCTTATCTATAATGCCTGAGTGGGGTATTGTATCAAAGGCTTTTGCAAGGTCCAGGTAGCCTGTGTGGACCACCTTCCCCTTGTCAATGGCCTTGGTGACTGTTTCATAGAAATCAACCAGGTTCAAGAGGCAGGATCTGCCCTACACAAAGCCAAACTGGGTAGGATCCAGTGTCTGTGGGTCCCCAATATCTTTATTTCTGAGGTCCATGATGATCCTTTCCATAGCTTTGCAGACCAATCTAGGCAGGCTTATGGGGCAATAGTTTCCAGGATCCGTTGAGGCACCACCTTTGTGGAGAGGGACCACTGTTGCTGTACGTCACTCTTTGGGTACATATCCTGTAGTAAGGCTGAGATTGAACAGTAGTTGTATGTTTGGGTTTAGCTCTTCCTGGAGTTCATGTAGGACACAGCCCGGGACACCGTCTGGTCCCATTGATGCTGTGTTTTTTGCTTTGGATAGGGCAGCTCTTACCTGAGCATCTGAGATGTCAGGGGGGGCAGCATTCTACTGGGATAGATATTTGCCCTTTTGGTGGGGAGGGGGGGGGAGAAGTTTGTGCTGAACCTGTCAGCTAGGATATTGGCAATGCCTGTGGGTTTGCTGTATTTTTTGTCGTTTTGGACTAATTCTGAACATATCTGGGAATTCCCACCCAGGTTCCTAACATAACTAAAAAAAGCCTTGTGATAATCCTTAGTGTCCTGTGCAATTTTTCTCTCGAAGCTGGCCTTAGATGATTTTATGAGTGCCCGTAGTTTTTTGCTAATACTGATCAGACATGCCTTCCCTTTTTGGGATTTTGCTCTATCATGTGGTAGCTTCCTCCTTCTATTGTCTAGTTTGTTTATGGCTGGGGTCCACCAGACAGGACATCTGCCTTTGGAGGATTGGATCTTGGTTTTATTTGGGATTGCATGATCCATGCATTCCTGAAGGTGTTCATAGAATGCGTTTATAAAGGATTTTGCGGTCTGGGCCGTATTTTCCACAGGCCCAGGGGCTTTGAAGGATTCCATCTTGGTTTTGAGGAGTATGATATTTGCTTTAGAGAAGTTTTTCACTGTGGTTTTCAGGGCAGGGGGTGGGGTCGGGATGTGAATATCCAGTGAGATTAGTTTATGGTCTGATCTTGCCAGTGAGGGATACACTTCTGGTCTGGAGCATAGAGTCCCCATGTTGCTGATGATCAGGTCCAGTATGTTTTCCCCTGTTGTGGGAGTGGTAACAAGTTGTTCCATAGCATTTGAGTTTATAAATTCTAGGAACCTTTGGGCTAGGGTGTTGGAGCTAGAGTAATACTCCCAGTCTATGTTTGGGTAGTTGAAGTCGCCCAATATAATGGTGTTTGGAGAGACCTTCATATTTTCCAGTGTTCTCAGGAAGGCCGAGTGGGTTTCCTGGGTTTGGCAGGGTGGTCTGTAGCAGGCTATAAACTGGAAGGCAGTTTTACCCACTGTTAGTTGCACATAGATAGTCTCTGATGCTTCGTGCTGTGCCACCAGCCTGGAGGTGTGGGTATCTTTGACAAATATTGATACTCCCCCTCCTTTTGTGGTTTGGTCCAAGTTTTGGGGCTGAAAAGCATGGTAAGAGGTATAACCTGGTAGTGCTGGGGTGCTCTCAGGAGCCTTGAACCAGGTTTCTGTTACTGCACAGATATCGATGTTCTCCATGCTAAGGAGAGTTTCGAGTGCGTGCATCTTGAGGTTTAGACTTCTGGCGTTGAGTAGCATCACTCTTAGTTTCTTATCCCTTGTGATACCTATGGTGGTGGGTTTGTCTTTTGAGCATTGCCTACAAAAGGCACTATGGGGGTAGCAAGAGCCTTTGCCAATAGCCCTTTGATCCTCCTGGTGAGGTACTTTTGGGGTCTTTCCAGTTGCTGGAGGTGTCTGCTAAGGTACATCCCACAAGGGGCATTGTACTCGATTGTGAGCCTGATGAAGGATGACTGAAGAGGCACGATGACCTCCCCTGATATAGATGTGAATGCCTTCATGATTAGGTGGGTATATGACATGTTTTTATAACCACTACAGCCACATGGTTGTCAAATGCAAGATTTCTATCAACTTGTGTCCCCAGGTCTCTTATTACTTCTTCTGTACTTAATGGGTTACCACCTATGTGGTAATTGGTGGGCACTTACTGTTTGTCCAAAGGGGATGACTATACACTTTTTTGTGTTTAGCTTGATGACATGGCTCTGGCACCAGTTGTCTGTTTCTATGAGGCCCTTTTGTAGGATGCTTGTGTCAGCTGGAGGGTCAGATATGGTGCCCAGTTTGTAGTCATCTGCAAACTTGTTCAGACACTGTCCTTCCATGTTGGCCTGTACCTCTGAAAAATATGTACCAAACAAGGGGGGTCCCAGGACCAAGCCTTGTGGGATGCCAGTTGTAGCTGGTTTGGACTCTGACATGGCTCCAGCATTTCTGACCATGTCAGTTCTGTCCTTGAGCCGGTTTGCAACCCATCTAGTGACATAGGGGTTTATATTTAAGCTGGTGAGCTTATCTATAATGACCAAGTGGGGTATTGTATGGAAGGCTTTTGCAAGGTCCAGGTAGGCTGTGTGGACCACCTTCCCCTCATCAATGGCCTTGGTGACTGTTTCAAATGACGCAACCAGGTTTAAAGGACAGGATCTGCCCTTAAGTAAGCCACACTGGGTAGGGTCTAGTGTCTGTAGCTCCCCAATATCTTTATTTCTGAGGTCCATGATGATCCTTTCCATAGCTTTGCAGACCAAGCTAGTCAGGATTCTGGGGTGATAGTTTGCAGTATACATTCAGGCACCACCTTTGTGGCGAGCAACCACTGTTGCTGTGCACTGCTCTTTGTGTACATATCCTGTGGTAAGGCTTAGATGGAGCAGTAGTTTTATTTGGTGTTCAATTCTTCTTGGACTTCATGTTGGACACAGCCCGGGACACCATCTGGTCCCATTGATGCTGTGTGTTTTGCTTTGGAGATGCTGGCTGTTACCTGAGCATCTGCAATGTCAGGAGGCCAGCACTCTGCTGGGATAGATGTTCGGCCTTTTGGTGAGGTGGGGGGGGAGTTTGCACTGAACCTGTCAGGTCAGATGTTGGCAATGTCTGTGGCTTTGGTGTATTGTTTGTCATTTTGGACTAATTCTGAGCATATGTGGGAATTCCCACCCAGGTTCCTACCATCAGTAAAGAAAGCCTTGTGGTTATCCTTAGTGTCCTGTACAATTTTTATCTCGTAGCTGGCCTTAGAGGATTTTATGTGTGGCCATAGTTTTTTGTCATAATACCGATCAGTGATGCCTTCCCTTTTTGGGTTTTGCTCTATCATGTAGTAGCTTCCTCCTTCTCTTGCATGGTTTTCTGATGGCTGGGGTCCACCAGACAGGATGCCTGCCTTTGGGGGATTGGGTCTTGGTTTTATTTGGGATTGCATAATCCATGCATTCCTGAAGGTGTTCATACCATGCATTTATAAAGGGTTCTGAGGTCTGGGCCATATTTTCCACAGGCACAAGGGTTTTAATTGTTTCCATCTCAGTTTGGAGGAGTGCATAATTTGCTTTACACATTTTTCACTGTGGTTTTCTGGCCAGAGACTGGGGCAGGATGTGAATATCCAGTGAGATTACTCTATGGTCTGATCTTACCAGTGAGGGATACACATCTCATCTTAGCCATAGAGTCCCCATGTTGGTGATTATCAGGTCCAGTATGTTTACCCCTCTTGTGGGAGTGGTGACAAGTTGTTCCATAGCATTTTGGTTTATGAATTCTAGGAACCTTTGGTCTAAGGTGTTGGAGCTAGCATAATGCTCCCAGTCTATGTTTGGGTAGTTGCAGTCGCCCAATATAATGTGGTTTGGAGAGACCTTCATATTTTCATGTGTTCTCAAGTAGGCCAAGTGGGGTTCCTGGATTTAGAAGGGTGGTGTGTAGCAGGCTACGAACTGGGAGGCAGATTTAGCCACTGTTACTTACACGTGGATAGTCTGTGCTGCTTCATGCTGTGGCACCAACCTGGGGGTGTGGGTATCTTTGACAATTATTGATACTCACCCTCCTTTTATAGTTTGTTCCATGTTTTGGGGCTGTAAAGCATGGTATGAGGTGTAACCTGGTAGTGCTAGGGTGCTCTTGTGAGCCTTGAACCAGGTTTCTGTTACTGCACAGATATCAACATTCTCCATGCTGAGGAGAGTTTGGACTGCATGCATCTTGCAGTTTAGACTTCTGGCATTGGGTAGCATTACTTCTACTTTCGTATCCCTTGTGAGACCTATGGAGGTGGGTTTGTGTTTTGAGCCTTACCTATTCAAGGCACTATGGGGGTGACAACAGCCTTTGCCAGTATCCTAAAGGCCAGGGATGATAGGTGCAAGCCATCCCTAGCAGAGCATCGTGTCTTGCTCAGCATGTCATCCCAGGCTGACAGGCATTGGATCCCCTTTGACTAACAACAATACTTAAGACAATTGTTGTAATTGATCATCTTGTCTTCATATTGTGGCATCATGCTTGGTGAGGGTAGGATGTTACTCAGGGTCATCAAGTTTGCATATACTACATGGTGTTACATTGCTTAACACATGGCAATCATGCCTCAGGTGGTGCTGCAGGGCTGCCTATGTTGGATGCACATACTACACTCCCTGTACATGTTTGAAAGCAGGTTGTGTCAACTTAGGCATCCCTTTTACTATATGTGTGGTCAGAGAGAGGTATCATTTCCAGAGTTCCGACTGAGCCAGTGTATGTGCTATGCGTTGCCTCTTTGCCAAGGCCAAGGCATACTGGGCACGCCTCCTTTTGCCTACTGGGGCAGGCTCAGGTTGTTCCTCCTCTGAGTCATGCTCTGCCTGTGATGGCCTTGGCAATGGTGGTGGGCTGTTTGGGCCGGGCCTATGCTGGTCCTGCTGCAGTTGTTTTCGCAGAATCATATTATGTAGCATAGCACATACCATGACAATTTGGGTACATGTAGTTGGTGAGTACTGCAAGGCTCCACCAGATGTGTCCAAGCACCGGAACCGTGACTTGAGCAGCCCAAACACAGGCTCTATTACATTATGTGTTTGTGCGTGTGCCTCATTATGGCGTTCCTGTTCAGGTGTGTGTGCGTTTCTGATGGGTGTCATCAGCCACGGCTCTAGTGCATAGCCAGCATCCCCCAGTAGGTGACCATGTGGGATGTCCCCATTGGCAAATGTCTGGTACAGCGGCATCAGATGCCAGATATGGGAATCATGGTAGCTTCCAGGGCAGCCAGCACACACATTCATTATTATGCCCTGGGCATCACACACAACCTGGCAGTTGATGGAGGGGAAGCCCTTGCGGTTAATGTAGGCCCTACCCCACTCACCGGCTGGTGCTTTGATGCGTATATGTGTGCAGTCTATTGCACCCACTACCTCAGGGTATTCCGCTATTTGCTGGAAGAGATGCATATTGCTGGCCAATACCTCACAGGAATTGGGGAAATATACATGATCACCAACATGTGCTGACATGGCATCCAGGAACTGGTGCAGTACCCTGGATGCTGATGCCTGTGATATCCCCATAATATCACCAGTTGGTCTCTGGAAGGTACCTGTTGCTAGTATTCTTAGGCCAACACATACCTTGGTTTCCACTGGGATGGGTTCCCCTCTGTTGGTTCTGTGTGTGAGGCGTGGCCTGCACAGCTCCACAATTTGCTGCAGGAGGTCTCTGTCCACTCTGTAGCGCTATCCACTATCTCCAGCTCATGTAACCCCTGGTAGGTGACCCTGGGCCTGTACACTCTTCTCCGTCTCCTCACTGTGGGTTGTCCGGCAGCATTTGCATTGTCACCACCATCAGCATGTTGCATATGTCGCCTTATAACAGCTATGGCAGCCCCTAGCATTTTTTGTCTGAGTGAAGCTTTTTCAGTTTTCACTTCTAGTAGCTTACTCCAGTGTTGCAGTGTCTGTTGAGAGAAACATACTGCACTGTTGTTTGCAGAGTTTTCAGTGCTGGGCTGGGCTACTGTTCTGCCTGTGTAATTGCCTGATTCTGATTGTTTTCACCTGCTAGCTATGCTAGTACCTGGTAGCTTCCTACAATTTGTTGTGCTTCCCTTTTCCTCTCTGTTTCCTCAGGGGGGAGCGATGTGCATACAAGGGAAAACATGCACACAGCAGCTAACACATGCGCACCCATGCTTAGATAGACTGCAACCTGCTTATTCGGGTTAAAACGTGCGCACACCAGCGCAAACGTGCTTATAACTCATTAAACAGCCTTATATATGCTTATTCCGGCTTAAACGCGTGCACTCACGCTTACACGCTCGCATTCCATCTTACTCGGGCTTCCCAGCGTGCACACATGCGCATGCACGCTCAGTAAGAAACTTTGGTGTTATCCACAGTGTACACCTTCCATTTCTTGACTTTCCCATGTCTACCTATTGACACACCTCTTTCCATGATGTCTAACTGACAGCTTTCACATCCCACTCTGCTCCAATGAGCTTCATTTCTTTCATGCATACCTCCCCCTGTGATGTCACCTATCTCCTACTCTGTTACTCCCCCTTATCCTACTCCTATACTCCAGGGAATGTGCTCATATGCTATGTAAAAGTGCTATTCACTATCCTAACACTCATTTACATAGGATTGCCTACTAATGCTTAGTTACATGTCTTACACTGAGCTTCCCCCCTTAGCAACCCTACTCGGTGGCCATGTTGTTTTCAGACTGCTATTCCCTTACATTGTATATTGATGGTTTGCAGAAAACCCACGTTTATGGGTTTTAAATATTTTCTGTTGATTTTTTTTTTTAGCGCAGCCCGTTTACGCGGCGCTGCTCTACATTTAAACATCGGTGATCGCCGAAAAAAAAAATGTTTATTTTAATTTTGCATGGAGGTACGTTGCCAGTGGCCACATATTTGGCCATTGGCATGCTTCCTAAAACATATGCAACCTTTATTTGGAGCTGACAAGGCTCCATTGTGCTATTTGCAGAATGGTACTCAGTTGTCAACTGAGTACATTTCTGCAGATAACACGGCTCTTACACAGACAGGTTTGTGCTTCCTGGATCGTAAAATTACCTTATTTGCATGCCTTTTGGCTGCAAGTGAGATAATTTGCATATCCAAGCCCTGTCCGTGTAAGAGGCATTTTAGGAGCTCTCTTACACGCCCCTGCAAGCTGTTCGTGGATCGCTTGTTGGACATGATAGCTGCATGAGTCTTACACTACTCTTAGACTCCGTGCAAGCCATCGTGAATCCAGCCCATTCTTTCTCTAAAACACCAGACTAAACTAACATGTAAGAAATTTGCTCGCAGATATTGACAGCTAATTGTATCATGGATAGAATTCTACCTACTGTGTGCATCCCTAAACCTGGCTTAAGAAAGGTGTCAGTTAGGCTACCCCTTCATCCCTCACCCGAGATCCTTACTTTTATTACATCTGTTAAATTTTACTAAAGGGTATATGACAGGTTATATGACTTCATTTTAGAACAAATGCTTAAATGGTTCAGTAACACATCTAGAGCTGGGACTATAAACTATAAACTTTCTCAAGGATTAATTAAAGCAAGTAGAGCCACTATATACATATCTATCTATATATATATATATATATATATATATATATATATATATATATATATATATATATATATATATATATATATATATATATATATATATATATATATATATATACACACACATATATATATATATATATATATATATATATATATATATATATATATATATATATATATAGCTCCTTGTCAGGAAGCCTTTGACCTATGGAATATACAGAAGACAATCATATGTAGGTAGCATGTAGATGCTACTCTTATTGGTTCAGATTATCTAAAATGGTGGAACTATTTATTTGTTTTCAGCCTTTTGAGGTAGTTTGCTCTGGAGCAATATGGATGGACTTACATTTGTCTGACCACTGTATTCCTGGCTGCCTCTGAATTTAATCTGCTGAGACAGCACAGCTGAGAAGTGACTTCAGCCCCGTGAATATTTATAGTTCTTTTGAACTCTGGCAATTGTTACTATCAATTATCTTAGTGTCTCAATTCCTGTATTGCAACAATGTAGTGTAGCTCTACTTACCTTGCATCCATTTGTTACAGAGTAGCTATTTTGATTTGTTCTGCCACTTCTGCAGTCTTTTGGACTTTATCAGCTCTTTAAGACTGACTACTATGTTCTGTTTCACTAAAATGCATATAAGATGCTAGTATATTCTAATGACATTACTGTTTCAGAGGGGTTAGGTGATTTTTTTTTCCAAAGTTCAATTCCTTCAGCCTCTATTAATCTTCTTTTTAAAAAAAAAAAGAAACATCTTTATTAAATGATCACTTATGACATAGGCAATCATAGATTTATATATAAAAAAAACATGTTGACATATGTTTAGTTGCAAACATTATGCATCACTTATAGTCTATCCAGTCACTGTCAAACATTATATAGCTCATTCAAATCCTGCCTTCTTTTAAGCCTCATTCCTCCTCCAAAACATTATTCTGTATGTATTGTCCCTACAATTCTCATTTTTTTCTATGTAATTTGCTCCTACCATTATCTAAAGATCCAATTACTAGTTTTTTAATCTCTTTTACTGTACACACTACTTGCAGTACACTTACTTTAGACTTTAATATTCCCCCCGGGATTCACGAATCACTGATTTCCATGCAGGAACAGTGTAGGAGCTCCTGCATGGAAAATGGCTGCAGAGCGATCCAGGAAAGTGCTGTTTTCACGTGCATGAGCGGCCCTACACCATTCCTGCACGGAAAGCTGTGCGGGATGCAAATCACCTCATTTGCTGGTAAAAAACATGCAAATGAGGTGATTTTGCGATCCACGAAGCTGGCTGGACTCCATGCAGGAACAGTGTCAGAGCAGAAATGTATTCAGTTAGTAACTGAATACATTTCTGCATCTGAACAAACGGAGGCAGGACAGCTTGTGGAAAGCATATATTACAGTCAAACACACATTCCAATTGCCAAATATTAGGCCATTGGCATTACCAACAGTTTATTTTCTTTATAAAATTAAACTTTTTTTTTGGCCAATCATGGCTGTTTAAGCTTGGGGCAGTGGCGCACCAATGGGATCATGCCAAAAAGAAAAAAAGAAAAAGCAAAATGAGAAAAGTCAATTTTAAGATAATTCTGCATTTTGGCATTATACTCAATGGCATGTAGAATGAAAACAATACCAGGGAGCACTGGTTGTCAAGGGGAAAGGGTCTGTCTAAGTGCAGTAACTAATGACTTACACACTGGGCTATGCAAATGAGGGGAGTTATACTGAATCACAGATTTCCTCAAAGTGTCAGCTTGTACCTAACCATGTAGGTACAGCAATACAACAGTGCAAGTGTAAGAGCTGACTGACTTCATAAGTGGGTGTGTCATGCTTACTGTAAGCTCATTGGAGCTCTGTGGCCCATGTTTGCCCTTAGCTAAGCACAGCTAAGGAAGGGTGTGTGTCAGATGTGCCTGAGCAGTGTGTAAATAGCCTAAACAGGTGTGCACGCTGTGCACTGGGTTTTAAACCAAAGAAAAAGAGGAAATGGGAGCACTGTTTACATTTGAGCCCAGGCTATGCATGTTGCACCTCGATGCACAGCGCACCTTGGGGCTTAAATAGGAAGGAACTGGGAAGGGGAAACAGCAGTAGGAAGGAATCAAGGAGATCTAGCATAGCTGGCAGGTGGAATGTATCAGAATCAGCCAATTACACATGCAGCAGCCCAGCACACTAATATAAACTATGCAAACACTCTACAGACTGTTTTTTTCCCACAAATTCTACACCACCGGTGTACACAGATGGGGGATTTTTAACTGGCAAAACTAACTAAAAATGTTAGAGGCTGCTGCTGCTTTACTCCATCAATATGTGCTAGAGAATGACGGTGGTGAGCAGGAGAATGCTGACAACTGACCCACAGTAAGGAGGAGGAGAAGAGTGTACAGACCCAGGGTAACCTACTAGGATCTACATGAGCTGGAGATAGAGTGCTATATGGTGGACAGGGACATTCTACAGAAAATAGTTGAGCTGTGCCGGCCACCCCTTACACACAGAACTAATAGAGGGGAACCCATCCCAGTGGATACCAAGGTATGTCTAGGCTTAAGAATACTAGCCACAGGTACCTTCCAAAGATCAATTGGGGATATCATGGTGGTCTCACAGGCATCAGCATCCAGGGTACTCCACCAGTTCCTGGATGCCATAATACAACATGCCAATGAGCACATATATTTCCACACCACCCGTAAGGTGCTGACCACACATATGCATCTCTTCTACCATATAGCAGAATACCCTGAGGTAGTTGGTGATATAGACTGCACGCACATCCACATCAAAGCACCACCCGGTGAGTGGGACAGAGTCTACATAAACTGAAAGGGTTTCGCCTCCATCAACTGCCAGGTTATGTGTGATGCCCAGGGCATTATCATGAATGTGTGTGCTGGCAGCCCTGGAAGCTATCACAATTCCCACATCTGGCAATGCTCACAGCTGTATCAGGCATTTGCCAGGGGGGCATCCCATATGGTCATCTAGTGGGGGATGCTGGCTATGCACTGGAGCCATGGCTGATGACACCCATCAGAAATGCACACACACCCGAGCAAGATCACCATTATAAGGCACACGCACAAACCAGGGCCATTGTAGAGTGTATGTTTGGGATGCTCAAGTCACGGTTCCACTGCCTTGACATATCTGGTGGAGCCTTGTAGAGTATACTCTCCAGCTACATGTACACAAATGATCATAGTATGTGCCATGCTACACAATATGATCCTGTGGAAACAGCTGCAGCAGGAACAGCATGGTGCAGGGCCACACAGCCTCCACCATTGCCAAGACTAGCACAGGCACAGAGGGACTCAGAGGAGAAACATCCTGAGCCTGCCCTTGTAGGCAGAAGGAGGTGTGCACAGCATGCCCAGACCTTGGCAAACAGGCAACACATAGCACACACACTGACACTGTAGGGACCCAGGGACTGATACCCCTGTACGACTTGCACATACAGTAAACGGGATGCCAAACATGACACTACCTGAGCTTTACCATGTACAGGGAGTGTACTATGTGCATCCAACATAGTCAGCCCTCCAGCACTGTCCTCAATACTGGTTCAGCAACAAGGTAAGTCACTCTACCTATCAATTACAGAATGGAGTAGTATGTTCTCATACTTATATGTATGATATGGATGCAAGCATGCAAGGGAATTGGGTGGCTGAATGGGATAGCAGCAGACAGCTATATGGGACAGCAGAAAATTCATAACAAATACTGGTGTCAACATACTAGACAGCACTGTGCAAGGTGACAACCCCCACTGCAGTACATGTGATGGCCCAAAGAACTGTGGGTGTCAATAGGTCATACACATGGATGTCAATGAGGGTCACATATCCACCACCAGCCTCACCCAGCAGGACAGGTGTAGATGACCATGAAGAAAAGCTAGGTTAAGATCCCCAAATGATGGCAATAGTGAACAGCCCCCCTCCAGACCTACACAGACATACTACAACAAGTCTGGTAGTTACATTCCAGTTTTGGAGGGTAAGAAGTCTGAAACTGAATATATATGCCATTAAGACCTAAGATGTGTACTCTACTGATATGCCTCCTGTCTGCATGATAGGTCACAATACAATATGAAATGGAAGCCAACAGAGTAACCAAAATACCAGTACAGTCATTTCAAATATTAAAGTCTGCAGGTGTGCACCCCCCCCCACAGTTCCATGTAGAAATGCAGCAACAGATGGCCTGCAGCACTCTCAAATGGTCTACAGTCCTCTGCTAAAGCCCTATGCCTCACCCATAGTACCAATGTATGGAATATCAGGGGGTCCCAACAAACAACCTAACACAGTAAACAGAAAACAAATGCAAGGCCATGTTGACAAATGCCGGTAACATGCCTCCCCCATGTTCTACTGCAAGGACTGTGGATCAGGCCATAAATACTACTGGGATAAAGGCCCAACTATAGGGATAGCTCTGACATATTGCTTACATAATGTTAGGTGGAGGAGAGAATAATTGGGGTGGGGGTGTAAAAGCATGGATGTCATGGAATGTGTGAAGTCTGAAACTCTAATGTCCACCCATACTACGCCTGACTGCAAACCCATAAATAAATAGCCACAAAATCACTTGTAAACCACAATGTGAAGGTAAACTGACCAGATATATGAGTTCTGCCTCTGAATATCCTGGGTGTATCTGTACAGCTGAGAGACATGGCACCAGCAGGATACGGCCATTCTGTGAAGTTGAGAAAAGAACAAGGAGGGGAGTCCCAACCAGCATACTAACAAGATGCTGCACCATTTACACAGAACCAGCAGTCTATTGTCTGTAGCTACCCCTCCACAATGGCAGGTGTGTGCCAGAATGTGTAGTCTATATGCCTCAGATTATTGGTCTCAGCTTCATCCATCTCGTATTTCCCGGTAAATAACTGTGAGCAAAGAATGATAACTGTAGTTACAGTATCCCCTGTATGTTAAGCCCATTGCATCTCCATATTGGCAACCTATCTACAGATATCTTGCAGAAACAGTTTGCTAGGTGTAGCTGTAGCACACAAAACCCTGAATTGGAGTCCAACCCTCCCTGGAATGGATGTACACACTCAATATAGGTCATACTGGGCATGCTCCTACACTTAGAAATGAAGCCTGTGTCTCACAACACAGTGGACTACAGATATCAGTTATTCGCAGCTGTCTGTGCACACACACCAAATTGTACACCACTGATAGTTCATACATACACACTGGATAGGAATACACACACATATCTAAGGCCAACATAAAATAATATGTCAAACATACACACACAGAGATATGGGGAAGAGAAAGACAGACAGCGACAGAGAGAATCCCATTATGAGGCCTGTCCCACCCACTACACATCCCATTGGCTTATATCACATGATGTGCTGATGTTATTCACTGTAGAACTACCTTTGGTTAGCCCTCATTGATGCTTGTGATAACTGTGTAACACTACAGTACAAATAGGTATCCATGTAGCACTTGTAATCTCAGTCCTGTCAAATGTAAAGTTGTGTGTGAGTGTGTGTGTGTGTGTGTGTGTGTGTGTGTGTGTGTGTGTGTGTGTGTGTGTGTGTTTCTAGATGAATGTGGTTGAGGCCATTCACACTCACTAAACCTCCCTTACTCAAGATACCTTTGGACAACTCTCCAGCATATAACCTCCATGGTGCTTGTGAGCGTAGCAAACTAGCTAGGTAGGAGTTCCAATCCTGATCCTGGTAAATGTGAGTGTTGGTGTGAGAGAGTGTGTTTATCCTTGTAGAGACCTGCTTTTGTGGTCATTCACACTTACAACACTTTTCTTATCTCTCCTTTAGCACTGCTGCTGATGTCACTCACCTTCAAAGATACCTTTGGACAGCTCTCCAGCATGTAATCTCTGTGGCGCTTGTGATAACTGTTCACTACTATAGTGGAGCAAACTAGTTAGGTAGGAGTTTCAATCTTGATTTTAGCACCTGTGTTTGTGTGCAGGAGTGTTTGTATCCTTGTAGAGACCTGATTTTGTGGTCATTCACACTTACAGCACTTCCTTTACCCTTCCTTTAGATGTCACTCACCTTTAAAGATACCTTTGCACAGTTTTCCAACATGTCAGCTCCATGGCACATGCAATAAATGCAGAGCAATATAGTAGCAATAACTACATAGGCATGGGTTTGAATCTCATCCCTGGCAAGTGTTTGTGTGTGTACATATGTATGTCTGTACTTCAAAGATTTTGACCCCAGTGCACATCTCAGTGCCTGACTTTAGCAGTCCTGCAGATATCATCCACCTTAGAAGTACCTGTTGGCAAACATAAACCATGTGAGGTCAGTGGTGCATGTGGTAAATGCATAACAGAATGGTCCAAAAAGATAGTTAGGCAGAGGTTTGAACCTCACTCCTGGTAAATGTGTGTATAGGGTAAAATATTTTTTGTAATCTCTCACCCACTGCATCACCCAATGCCAGTATTTACAAGGGCTGGTGATGTTCCTCACCTTAGAAGTACCTTGGGACAACATCCATCCTATAAGCTCCTTGGCACGTGTGATAAATGTGATACACTGTAGTAGCAATACATAGCTAAGTAGGGGTTTGACAGTCAGTACTGGCAAGTGTGTGTGTGTGTGTGTGTGTGTGTGTGTGTGTGTGTGTGTGTGTGTGTGTGTGTGTGTGTGTGTGTGTGTGTGTGTGTGTGTGTGTGTGTGTGTGTGTGAGTGTGTGATATCCTGTGTGTGGGTCGGTGTGATTGTGTAATAACAGGATCCATTGGGGGATGGGTTTTGCTAAATTATTATGTTGATGACCTAGTATATGTCGCAATGTTCACATTACAAGGCCAACAGTTGTCAAACACCATAGAGGTTGGTGCAGACAATCCACAGCCCTAAATATCTAGTGCCATGTGCAATGACTATGTGACAGTATGGATTAGTGAACAATATAGGCAACTCTTCTATTACTCAGAGAACACTTTCCACCCATGTATCATACACAAACACACTTGGCTAGGGAAGAACCACTATATCAGTAGTTCCCCTGTATATTGCCTCACAGATAGTACCCATGGTGTGATTGCAGTAGACTACATGCCTGTTGACTACAACAGTGCCACTGACATCAGAAAGTACTTTGATGTGTTACATTTCCTGACTGTGTGTTATCCAGCAAGTAAAAGGATATGGCACCTTGTTCCATCCCCTCAGTAGCCCAATCAATGTGTACAGTGGCCATTTTGTCATGTTCCCCATTGGATGCCTGCAACAAATGTAGAGTCTGCAAATGTACCCCACAAAGGGAATACCATGCCTTATACAAATGCCCTGTATGGACAGACACCACTAACTTCACTGAATACCTGTATCATACTGTCAATGTAGGTGCAATCACTACCTCAGTTACATAGCCAGGTCTCACCAAATGAGGTCAGTAATGCTACATCAGAAGATACCAATCTGTCCGCACAACATGCCCCAGAGACCTCAAGCACACGTCCACACGTCAAAGAACATGCATGTGGGACATGTGCACAACCCAGACACTGTCCATGTTATGGAATATAGATCACATATATGGGAAGCAGTGCACATCACTGGCCACCCACAATAGAAACTTGGATGAGTGGATGGGGAATACAATACTCACCCCTGGGGACCACTCCTGTGACTATACTCCTGAGCCACACAGGGACTATTATCATGTGGCCTGATACCAGGGTATTTCCTTGGGCTAGCCTTGTAGAGCCTTCAGGCCCATTCATCTACTACACACATATGAAATAATGAACCTATGGATCTCAGTACTGGCAAATCTCTGTGTGTGTGTGTGTGTGTGTGTGTGTGTGTGTGTGTGTGTGTGTGTGTGTGTGTGTGTGTGTGAGTGTGTGTGAGAATGTGTGTGTGAATAGTAATCCCAGTGTGTTTGGTTGATGAATATCCCCTGTGGCTCTGGCTATTAGCAATCGGAAGTGTGTCCAAACCCGAACATGTACCATTTTCCATGTTACAGCAGATGTTGCACATCAACATGTACCCATGTACAACCATCAACCCTATAATCTGTGTAGCATATGCAATCACTGTGTTACAGATTGGGGAATACTGTCCACATACTGTACCCTACCTATGACATGGTGGATGTGTCACCACACTGCCATATCTTGTGGCCTTGCTGCAGGGCCACATGCTGGTGACACACATTCACTCTACACTTCACTTGTGGGGGGAGAGGGGGTAAAGCTGGCACTGAATGTGTTGCCAAGACTGTGGCCAATATCTGTTGTCTCAGGGTAGGTATTAGCTTTGTGCAGTAACTTGCAGCACTTGTGTTTAATGCTGTGGAGATTGTTGATGTAACTATCAAATGCTGTTGTGACTGTCATCAGTGTCTGCTGCATCTCTGCTGTCATAGATGCCTGTTGGGGATTCCATGAGGGATCCAAAGTTGTGTTTAAGGCTAATAAGGGAGTTCAACAGCCATGGAACACCACCTTTTCCTGCAGCAGTGTCCTCCTTCTGATGTACACTTTAGTAATGACAGGGGACCATCACATTGTCTCCCAGTGTTTGGAGGACAGTGTCTGGGTTCTGTTTGCTCTGGCTAGTAGCATGCATTCATGTGCCTGTTTCTACAGTGCCTATGTGTATGACTCCACAGTCATACAGCTATGTCCCATTGCCATGGGTGTAGTGAAGACATCAACTCCTGCTTCCATGGATGCAAAGTCAGCTTTGGAGAGGTTTTGTCAGGTGGTTATCTTTGTGGGTGGTGTGGCTGACATGTTGAGTTCCATGTTGATTACAGCCTGTGTGAATCTCACCATGCAGGAATTGACATCTGGGGATGAGCAACGGTCCCATATTAAAGGGGTCAACACAGGTCATGGTTGTTACATCCTCTACCAGGGGTCAGAATGAGCTGGTCTAGGGCAATGGAAATGATGAATCCAAGAAGAGTTGGTCCACTGTACTGGTGCTTGGCTACATTCCCCAGGTGATGGAGGGATATTTGAAGACTCATACTATGTCAGTATTGCGTTGGACCATCATAGATGGCAGGGTGTTGAGAAATGTGCATTGATAGTCTAGGGACATAGATGTGAACCCATAGCAGGTTATGGTCTGGACTGCACTATTACCCCAAGGCAGTTGTACCGGAAGTATCTCCAATGCATTATGATGTGATATTAATCTGGAGGTGTTTCTATCCATAATGACTATGGAGGCACCACCTGTGGAAGTGTGGTGTGGTCCATGTTTGGGGGCTGACAGCTGTGGAATGTGTCATATCCTGATACTGCAGGTCTGCTGTCTGCTGCTGTGAACCACCTCTCCATTACAGCAGACATGTTTCCTCCACTCCAATGACTGCTATGAGTGACTGCATCCTGACAGTTAGATGTCCACTGTTGAGCAGCATGACCCTCAGATTGCATACATGTGTAGCTTTTATGGTGGTAATAACATTAGGAACACTGCCTAATAAGGCACCATAGGGATGGCAAGACACTTAGCCGGTACCTGGCAACCCAGCAGTGACAGATGTAGGACATCCTTGGCAAGTTATTGGGTTCTGTCAATCATGCCATCTCAAGCAGAGCAGGTTCTGGATCCTCTGAGAATGACACGTAACACGTAAGCCAATTTTGCAGTCAACCATCTGTTGATAGTACTGCAGCATCATTCTGGGTGACAGCAGTACACTGCCCAGGGCTACTGTCACACCTGCCTGGACTGCATAATCAGTGAGTTCAACCATGTCTCCTGTCATGTAGTTCAGGGAGGTGTATCCCAAGTCATTCACACCCACATGGGTACAGAGTGATACCCATAGTTGCTGTGGAGTGACATGACTGGCTGTGTCATGTGCTAGATGCTGGCATGTGATTGATATTTGGTTGTTACCTGCTCAATATTCAACTTAGTGAGTGGGATGTGTGTGCCTCAGTATTGAGTTAACCATGATCACTGTATTGTGCAAGGTGGTTAGCCTTAGGGCTTAGGTTGGGGGTACACTGTGTAGGTTAAATATGTGTCCCTTGGCATGTGCCATGTCACGGTGTCTGAGTGGGTGTCTGCCTTGCTGGTCTGTGCTGTTTGGGTAGATGTCCAGTGAGTGCCTCTGGGAAGGTGGGTGTGTGGCTTTTCACTGTATGTCATGGCTGTCAAAGTGGGTGTCATGGTGAGCTACATGCTCCACATGGTGTGGTGCAGCTGTTGATCTTAGCCTCTTGACCTGCTAGTCCAGTCTTTGCTGGAGCGTGCATATGTCCACACTGGATGATATATGGGTAACCCTCTCAAGTCTGAGTGTTTGGAGTTTAGAGGGGAGGGTTATCTGTGTACATGCGGCAGTTGCAACAGTGCCCCAGAATGGACAAGTGCACCAGAATAATGGGTGAAAGCATAGATAACCGCCCTTCAAACATGCCAGGAGGGGTGGACATAACTTGTAAGGACTGGGACAACATCCATGATGAACGAGTACTGCTGATGGCTCACAGGTGTGCCACACTTCTTGATACAATAACCTGGTGAAGTGCCAAGCCATAATGCTAGTTGAAGTGCAAGACAGAAAGAACTAGCATGATGTACAGGTGGTACAGAAGGCAGACTGTCTGCCACCTGTAATACCTTACCACAGCTGTGCAGTTATCAGCAGCTTTGGCCATGTGAAAGTTCAGTAAGCTCTCTAGCATGTGTGGTAACTGTGTCACACTATAGTAGACATACCTAGATAGGCAGAAGTTATAATCACAGCACAGGTAAGTGTGTGTGTGTGTGTGTGTGTGTGTGTGTGTGTGTGTGTGTGTGTGAATAATGTACTGTCTGGCTCATACCATTTTTGACCTGTGTACTACCCTTTACACTTCCCCTCACTCCAATTTAGTAGACCTGTTGATGTCATCCACCTTAGAAGTACCTTGGGAAGAAGTGGAAATGTATAAGCTCTGTTGTGTGTCTGACAACTATATAGCACTGTAGTAGGAATACCTAGATAGGCAGGAGTTCTAATCCTAGTGCTTGCAAGTGTGGATATATATATATATATATATATATATATATATATATATATATATATACGTGTGTGTGTGTGTGTGTGTGTGTGTGTGTGTGTGTGTGTGTGTGTGTGAATCATGTACTGTCTGGCTCGTACCATTTTTGACATGTTTCCTACCCTTTACATTTCCCTTCACTCCAATTTACTATACCTGTTGATGTCATCCACCTTAGAAGTACCTTTGCAAGAGATGGAAATGTCTAAGCTTTGTGGCATGTCTGATAACTATGTAGCACTATAGTAGGAATACCTAGATATGCAGGAGTTCTAATCCCAGTGCTGGTAAGTGTGTGTGTGTGTGTGTGTGTGTGTGTATGAATCATGGACTGTCTATCTCATACCATTTTTGACCTGTGTACTTCCCTTTACACTTCCCTTCACTTCAATTTAGTAGACCTGTTGATGTCATCCACCTTAGAAGTATCTTTTGAAGAGGTGAAAATGTATAAGCTCTGTGGCGCATCTGATAACTGCATAGCACTATGGTAGAAATACCTAGATAGGCAGGAGTTCTATTGCTGGCAACTGTTTATTTGTGTGTGAGGATCATATCATGTGTGGCTTATACCATTTTGATGTGTATACCATACATGGCTGGTGACCACCTCCCACTGCCATTACTTTATATAGTGTGGTAACAGCATCTGCCTCACATGCAGCAGGTTAAACCATTGTACAGTCCTCTGTACAGATGTGTCTGGAATATCCATATGTTTGAAACCTATACGTGGTTGGAAGTGGTCTGTGTGCCTTAACAATGCCCATGTATGTGATATTATAGCCAAATCGGCCACAGTGAGTGTACTGAAACATATGGCAGCATGATGTATCATACCTGGCTGAAACATCATGCTGATATGATGTCTGCCATCCTCACAGGTGGCCGGTCTTGTAGGTGCAATACATGAGTACAGGTGCTTAGTTTTACAAGTGAACTGTACCTGTTATGGGTCACATTAAAGGCTGGAAGACATGTGGGCTGTCATATTGTGGTCCTAATTAGTATATAACAGGAACACCTTGCATCTTAAGAGGGGTGTGTACACAATTTATATCCACTGTATACAAGTAATGTGTCACACATGACCTTACCTTCTGTTTGTCCAGCACAATTTGCTGGCCTCTGTCCAGACTTCTTGGCACTGACAAGTTGTGAGGTATGCTACAGGAATGTTGAATTCATGTCAGATAGGCCCCTGTGGTAACCACTGTGATGCAATACAGTTAACCCCAGCACAAGTGAATTTGCACAACAAGCAATATAGCTGTTACATAAAGCAATAGAGCTATTACTGATGGTTGTGTGCATGGTAAATTGCATGCACTTCACATGCCTGGGGTATGGCCAGGCAACGACAGAACAATGTAATACTCACCAGCTTCAGGCTGCTGTCCTATATGCAGACCAGA
The DNA here is from genome assembly GCF_019279795.1 of Protopterus annectens. Classification (NCBI taxonomy): domain Eukaryota; kingdom Metazoa; phylum Chordata; order Ceratodontiformes; family Protopteridae; genus Protopterus; species Protopterus annectens. Next base: position 737,436,908 of record NC_056744.1, read on the forward strand.
GGTTCCTAGGTAGTTGTGAGAGGGAGTTATTTTCAGCAGATGCACATGTGACCTTTGTATAGGATGGATGCAGCATGTCTGTACATCTACAGTACTAACTGCAATAACACACAATGTCCTGTCCTCACCATACCTCTGTGCATTAGAAAACCCCATCCACAACTGAAATTGAACCTGACACATGCATGTAGATACAATACCGATACATGTATGTCTGATACATTAGTGTACTCATCCCCACTGGACCCTTACCTGCACACTCTTCATCCAGTGTGTGGGTGCAATGCACCTCTACAATCCTTCCTTCAGCATCATGGCTTGTGCATTCGGCATGTGGCCCAAGTGTGGTGAGGATCTCCTCGGTGGGTGTCAGTGATGATTGGATGGCTGGGCCTCCAACTGTGGCTAGCTGGTCCCTCGCTACAGCAACAGCCCATTGATGGGCATGGCATTTGAGGTCAGTGACCTGATGCTGCACATGTTCATACGTTCTGCTGTACAGGCCGGCATCATTTACCCTGTGGACCACACTATTCCACAGGGCAGTCCTCTCCCACACATTTTCTGCTCTCCTTCCAGATGACAGGGCATAATGTCCAATCACATATTGGGTGATGATGTCTGTTTCCCCAACAGAGAATGCTGGTAGACGAGCACTCTGCATGTTACCTGGAAGACATAAATAGGAAAAGGTCACATGACCTCATATGGTTGTCAAAATGCACAACAGTGGATAGTACTTGCAAATAATCCAGACTACACTGGAACCCCCCAATTTATCATGGTTATAACAGCTTGCATTACATGCCTGTCCCCAGAGTTGACAGTGGTCATCTTCCATGTCGATGGTGTGTGTATGGTGGCAGGTCTGTGTGACTATGGTGTGTGGTGGAGCTCTGAGCACATGCCTGAGTTCATGTAGGAGGCAGACACTGATGTTATTATGCCCCATGGAGATATGCTGTTGTTGCCATTAGTGGGCAATATGTAAATGCTCACCATTGCTGAGGGGAGGAGTGTGGTTGATGTGCATATCTCCATGTACAACTGGGGTGGACAGGGTGGCGATGTTCCCACCTAACCTGTGTGATGCGGCTGCCTATATCCATGGTATGTGTGTATGAGGTGTTCTTTACCCCCAGTACAGGGTGAATTGCGTTGTTTCATCTGAGACTTACAACATATGTGGAGACACAGTTGCAATTGTCCTTGGTGGTGTGGATATGTCTGATTCATAATCATAGTCAGCCTTACCAGACTTCACCTGTGAACTTAAATTCTTGCTCAGTTATAGGTGGATTTCCTTCAAAGCTGTTGCCTGCACCTCTACGTGCCTGCACAGCCAATGTAGCAACCTATTATGTGGTTTGTGTATTGCTGCTGTCCACCAAAGTGGATTACTCTACCTTCATGGAGGCTGGCTATACAGGTCAGTTACTGCTGTCTCCATATAGCTACAGTGGATATAAAGGGTACACACCCCTGATATACTGCCTGGTATTTGTGCAATTGGAACATGACACCACAGTAACTCATTTCATAACAAATTCCACCTGTAGTGTGACCTATAGCCTGTACAATTCAATTGAAAACATAACAATTGTGTCTGTGAAAACATATGGAAATAATATTCAGTACAATAAGCCAGTTGAATAAGTGTGCACACCCTTAAACTGATATGTTGTGTATGCACCTCTTGAGATAGTTACAGCATTCATCCGTCTTGGTCTGGACTCTAACATCATGGCACATCTCCACTTGGCAATAGTTGGTCACCTTCCTAGAAACACCTTTGATTGTATTTCAATGGAATTGTACAGGTTAGGGGTCACATAAGGATGAGAAACATTATGAAATGATCTTCTGTGGTCTAACTGTCATACTGCACACATACCTGGCAGTCTAACAGGGGTGTGTACATGTGATATCTACTGTATATAGGTGTGGATATAGCTGGTAGTGGTAGGCATGGACAGAGGGTCATAACACAGGTGGACACTTCTCTGATTAATAGCTGAATATCATGCCTACTCTAGTACCCATATTAGTGTCAGGGCAATGCAACAACCAGTAGCTGTACTCTACTATGCACATACCCTCTATAGGTGTCTTAGCTTTACAATATATATAATATAATATATGCCTTCGGGCAGATAGCCCAGTACCTACCTATGAACCTATGAACCAATGAACAAGACAAACATGTGTCATACTCATAATAACATGGATATGGAAAACCTCTCATTAACTATTAACTGGCCTAGCAGTGACACAGTCACAACTGTTTGACAGACACCCCTGTAGTTGTCATATATGAGCTGTCCTTTCCCAGGTGAGTCAGGCTCCTGAGCTGTGATCCCACCTCACAACCTCTCAGAGCATCACATCTGGACAATGTCTAAAATGATGGGGGAATAGGGACATACTTTAAATATACCTGTTACAAACATAGGAAGTTTGTAGAATGATACATTTAGCATTATGGTGAATATTCTTAAAGATGTGGAGTCTTAAACTCAAGTGCTTGTCATTACCTGATGACGTCAATCCTCAGTTATTTGCCAGAAAAGTACAGATCTCAAGAGGAACAGAGAAAAAGACATGATGGTAAAATGTGGACATTCTGTGAAGATCTGTACAGTTGAGAGGTATGTCTGTGATATCTCCCACGGCAGAGAGGGCCAGATGCTATGGCCATAGCAACTGTTTAGCGGACATTAGTACAGCATGTCTTGTTGGGACATATATTCCCCAAAATCATATTGCTCATATTACAGCCCAAGTACCACATTCAATTGCTTGCTTACATGTTCCACTTACCTTTTTCTTTCTTCTCTTCCACTTCATGTTTCATTTGTTACTTCTCTCTCTCTCTCTCTCTCTCTCTCTCTCTCTCTCTCTGTGTGCACTACAGGGATAGAGCTAGTTTGAATAGGTGGCAGCATGGCTTTTGTAGGTGATGCTCATGACCAGGTGATGGCCTGTTCACCTATTGGGGTTCCCCACTTGCTGACTGCATGCAGAGCAGCTGTGTAGTTCTTCCAATAGCCAATGTTATGGCAACACATTCCTATAAATGAGTACTCCAAGTGGGCATGGGTCTATATCACTTGGACGAAATGGCAGAAGTTCAAACACCATATGTTCGAACTTCTAACCTCGAAGTGAAAAACCATCGAAGGCTTAGAACAGCGATTTTTTTTCCCAGGGAAAAAAAAATTTCTGTTTCAAGAAACACACACACAACACAAGCACACCAAAAAAACAGCAATCCACACACATACATTTAAAATCCTACATCGAATCCTACACTAAACTGTACATACACTACTATCTATCCACTTACCTTAACCCAAACCCTAACCCTAAGGTCCACCACTATCTCACACACACACCTGACCCGCACCCTAACCCTAACTCACCTATCCTGCCCTAACCCTAAAGTCTGTCACTATCGCACACCCACCTCACCCGTGTCCTAACCCTAACTCACCTAACCCGTGCCCTAACCCTAACGTCCGCACAATGGCACACTTACCTGAACCCGACTCAAAACTTTCTGCCACAGTGCTGAAAATCGCGAGACCACAGAAACGGCCCACCGAATTCTTTCCCTGGGAAAGAATTTGGTGTTCCACGGCTTCACCATAATCAGTTTTCAACTTTGCAGTTCGAACATATGGTGTTCGAACTGCTGCTTTCAATGAACTGATAGGAACCCGTGGGTGTTGGCCCTTTCTCTGAATTGTGACAAAGACATCCTGGAGTTGTGTGAACTACAATCTCTTACAACAAGACTTGTGGATACAAGCCAACTAAATGGTGGGGAAGGTTCAAGACTTAGGAGCAGAATGTGAGTATTGCTGTTATATGTTTGGAATACTGCTAGTTTAACAGGGTTTGTCTGCACATGCTACTTCTGCATGGGTTTCCATCTGCCAAAGTTCTGTCTCTGCATAGCTCTCAACTCTAGGGCCATCCACATAATAGCCACAGGTTAGCCTGTTATGTATAGGCTGTTCTCCAGACGAATGTTGTCCTTGGCAAATCAGTAGCATACTTTGGTGATTGCATTATGAATATGGTGACATCCATTTGTTTTTCTGACTTTATATCCCTCAGAAAAGATATGTTACAATACACCATGTAACACCAGCAACTTTCTTAGTGTATAACAGCAATATTTCATGTATGGCCATGTATTTGGGCTTCTGTCCACCAATTATGTCAGGCTTTGTCCAGATGTCATACAATAGTAGATGGATAGGTATACTGGTCTATCATTATTTAGTGCTGTAATTCCTGATGAGGGGAATGGCTGGGAAACACGCTGAAGTATGTACATTCAAGAGGTAGGTGTACGGAGAATGCTCTTAGATGGCCTTGTAGCATATTTTATGTGGGGGACAGTAACACATGTTTTAAATCTAGGCTGTTAGAACATGTCAGATGTATTACTGATAAGAAATATGTCAGTCCTATAGCTGTACATTTGAATAAAATCACACCATGGGGACAGTAGTGGGTTTGAAGGTACTGTTTCTGAAAACGGCTATTCCTCAGTGTGATGAAATATTCATAAAAGGACAATTGTTATGTACAGACTCAATGTATTAATATTAAATGTGATACTTTATCCTGTGGAGGGTTAAATGATGAGTGTAATTGGAGGCTGTGTATTCAATTATGTAATTAGGTGTTAATTGCTTCTTGTGATTAAGGCATATATTTCTGGTAATGCTTACTCCTTGAAGGCTTTGGCCAAGACATCTGAGTATAATAAACATGTGTGAATTGCTGGCTGGTTGTATTTTACTTTGCTATGTTCAGACATTTTATTTGTTTTGCTAAGAAATTGTTGTATGTCTGACCATTGTGTATGGCCTATCATGATTTTGTAGTAGTGTACTGTTCACTTATTTAATTGGACTGTGGGGGGGGCAGATGTTAGTGCCATGGCTGCTTTTGTATCCAACTGTGCATGCTGCCCCAGTTGTGGGTGGTCTATCAGCAGCATATGTTTATATGGGCATTTTGGAGCATGTATGCATATATCTATATATATATATATATATATATATATATATATATGTTTGTATATGTATGTATGTTTGTATGTGTGTATATATATATATATATATATATATATATATATATATATATATATACACACACACAAACACACACACACCTCAGTATTTATTGTTAATATATCTATATATTGTTGTAATATATATCTATCTATATATATATATATATATATATATATATATATATATACATGTGTGCATATGTGTATGTATATATATATATATATATTTGTGTGTATATATATATATATATATATATATATATATATATATATATATATATATATATATATATATATATATATATACACACACACACACACAGACACACACACACAGACACACACACACACACACACCTCAGTATTTATTGTTAATATATCTATATATTGTTGTGCACATATATGGATCTCCCTACATATCTCACTCTCTCTCTCTATGTATGTTTCTATTCATATATATATATATATATATATATATATATATATATATATATATATATATATATATATATTTACAGATACCAATCCTTTCTAATTGCACACTTGTATCTTCCCTATTGTAAACTGGCTGTAAAGAAGGGTATTTTGAGAAAACATCCTCAAGCAATACAACTGAGGTGGCTTACTGGTAAATTGTATAGACTATGGTGTGCAGGGTCCTGGATTCAAGACCTGCAAAGGCTGTTTCTTTTGTTGCTAGGCAGAACAAGGACTTTTGGATACAGAGTGATTAAGGCAGTTTTGAGCAGCTTTGAGTGTGTTTGGGCGGGTTTGCCTGATGGTAAGCGGTGCTAACGCATGGTTAAACAAAAAGGTGTTTACACCATGTAGGTTTCGCTTACCAGTGCGCAAATCTGCTTAGCATTTACATTTAAGCAATGCTTACACCTGCTGAGCATAGCTTAGCCCTGGTAACCAGTGATCACATTTCAGTCTGATAAAATAGCAGGGTAATGACATCATTAATAAGTGTATTTAATTTCCTGTACATGACATGATTCTATGTGCTGTCATTACAGTAGCAAGGGGTGTGAGTATACTGTATGGGACTCCTGGGTATACATAGTACCACAATCTTTTCCTCTTTGGATTTGTTTCATACATGGGTAGTATCCCAGGTTATATGCAGTCACACTTGCATGTTACACCAGCTACAGTGCACTGGTTGACAGAAATAGTTTAACACATATGGCATCATTGTGTTAGTACTTTTAACAGTGCTTTTCCAAGTAAGAGTAGATTGCAGATTGTAGTACTGGAACCATATATCCCTGCCTGCAAAGCTGGGCTCTGAGTATTGAGTATCATGTTCTTGGTGTTTGAGCTGTATGTTTATATGTATCTCATAATGGATATTGATCTGATAGGTTGATATTAACTGTAGACTGCTATGTTTTTGGACATGTCATTGAGGACTGCTGTCATATAGTAATGGCATACCTTTCAGTTTCAGATATGTATCTCTCAAAACATTAATCCTAATGCATAACCTATTGGCTATCTACTCTCTGTCTGTCCTCTGTACAGTTGTGCAGATGTCAGGTATTGCTATGGCCATACCACTATGTAAGTGCCCTCATTGTATTGTGCTATGGGCCTGCACACTGCTGCAAGTTCCGACATATGGGACATTCCTTAATGTGGGCCTTGCCCCATTTCCTTGCCTGTGTGAGGGACATTACAGAGGTGGTGGCCTACAGATTCACATACAGTGGGTGGTGATACGTC